>NW_015175988.1:464602-503524 GCF_001447785.1 Gekko japonicus | reverse complement strand
AAAAGCAAAAGATCATGGACTTTATTGAATCTGTGGGAATGAAACATTCCAAACCAGTAAGCACTCCTCTTGAAAAGGATTACCTCAAGAATACAGATGAACCACTACATAAAGACAACCATGAATACAGATCCGCAATTGGAAAATTATTATACTTGAGCACAATCTGCAGACCAGATATAACTTCAGCTGTTGGACTCTTATGCAGAAAGACCAGTTCACCAACTATCCATGACTGGAAAGCTATAAAGAGACTGGCAAGATATCTAAAAGGAATTTTGGACTACAAATTTAAAATCTCAGCCTGTGATGACCCAAGACTGACTGGATTTATGGATGCCAACTGGGGCAAAGACACACCTGATGGCAAATCTACAAGTGGATACTTGTTCTACTATGGAGACAGTTTGATTGAATGGACTAGTCAAAAGCAATCTGTCGTAGCTATCTCTACCGCGGAAGCTGAATGCGTATCAGCGCAAAGTGCCAGCTATGAACTATACTGGATTATTCATCTACTGAAAGACTTTGGAATAGATGAACCAAAACCAATAATACTGTTTGAAGACAATCAAGCTTGCATCGCTATCTGCAAAGGTGAGAGCACCAAATCCAAGAATAAGACCATTGCTCTCAAATGTGAAAGACCTGCAAGACCAAGGACTGATTGAACTCCAATACTGTCCTACTGAGGAGATGATCGCAGACATATTCACCAAGCCAATCGGGAAGAAAAAGTTTGAGACTCTACATGAAAGACTGAACTTGCATGACTTCAGTGTTGTAACTTGAGAAGGGGTGTTGGGTGCTACAGGTCAAAAAAACACTTCAGTATTTACAGGGTTAATGATGTTTGTTATGATCAACAGGAAGTCACATGCAGCTGCTGGATGACCTTGGGCAAGCCATAATTCTGTCAGAGCTGTTCTCTCAAGGGCAGTTCTGGAAAGAGCTCTCTCAGCCCCACCTACCTCACAGTGTGTCTGTTGGGGGGAGGGGAAGGGAAAGGCGTTTGTACACCACTCTGAGACTTAGATAGGTTGGGATATAAATCCAATCTCCTCCTCCTCCTCCTTTTTCTCCTGACTGCAGCCCCCGTCCCACATGGCTTGCATCCATGCAAGTCTCATGATGCTCGGCCGAGCCTTTTTTTGAACGTTCAAAGGGGATTCCCTTCTCCCTTTTTTCTCCAGCCAAAAAGCTGGCTGAATCCCACCTAACGTCCTAGGATGTTGCACTATTTATGAAGCTGCCGAAAGCACAGCAATATGCCAGGTGGCTGTTCGGTCCAAATTTTCACACAGTTATGAACATTTGGAACTAACATAACCATCTGCCGTACTGTTGGCCTTCTGGTGTAATATCCTAAGGACGATTCCCTGTTCAATGCCAAACAGGAAAAGAGACAAAAGGAGGATTCAGCAGTGAAACAGGAGGGCATGACTGTTAAACCGTTATTTTGAAAACTCCCAGGCCACCACAATGAACGATCTCATCAATACATGGCCCTGAAAAGGGGGCTGGAAAAACAGTGGCGTATCTTGCTCTGAGCTGCTCCGTTGCCCTTATGTTGTAAGGATACTGAGACACAGTGTCCCCATCGTGCACAATGAAGCTGCATATTGAAAAGAGGAGGCTGGTACTCCAGCAACACAATATGTCGTAGAAAAGGGGTTATTGAAGGACATAACTGTTTTGAGGAGGATGCTCAAGTCACATGGTAAGGTTCCCCCCCCCCCACACACATTTTTTTGTTGTGTTTAATGTGTGCAATGGATGAGGAAAACCTTCCCATGACATTTATCATCAGTGAACATGCACACAATGCTTACGGCTTTGGGGGGAAGGGGGCACAAGTTGTAATCTTCTGCTCTATTTCTGCACAGATTCTTGCCATGTTCTTCGACAGTGCTTAAGGACATGTCGTTTCTCATTTTAGGAAGATTCTTTATGTAAGTTTCTTATGTAACTGCAGAACACACCAGATAAGGCCAGACAATCCCTTTACCTTCTTCTCCTAGAATCAGGCTTGTAGCTAGACAATTTTCGGTGGTGGGCACTGGGTGGAGGAGGGATGGAGGGAACCTCGAGGTGGAGGGCGATTCAGAGGTAGGTGTAAACCCTGGCACCTGTTTATTTGTTGTTAAACAAATTAAACCCTGGCAAGGAGAGAGATGGATTTCGAGTCATCGCTCTTGAGAGCAGCGGGCGGGCTGCAGTTCTGAAAAAAGGTCCGCCCCCCCCCCCCCCCCCCCGGCTTTTGACAGATCACGACCAGAAGACATGTGTCTGTCGGAGCTAGGTCCCCCCCCCGTGACCGTTTGGAGTACAAATTCTATAGCAGAACTTCTTAGGATTACGTGTGACAGATTTCCCTCATCAGCGCGGCTGCTGGCTACTCAGGAAATGTGCTGACAAGAATGGCACATTTCCAGGAAAAAGGTACAAGGAGGAGGAGCTGCTCTGCCGAAACAGCACTTCAGCCAGTACAGTGTGGCAGGAAAAATGCCTGGCGGGGCGGGCGCTAACTTAGTCAAAGTAATTCTAACTTAAGTCAAACTAACAGAGAAGGATGAGGGGGCAGTGTGCCCCCCCCCGCTAGCTATGGCTCTGACTAGAATTAATGGGAACTATTGAGAAGTATACCTTTCCCCATGTACATGGTCCCAGATCGACATATCCTATTCATAACCTAGCCTTCATACCACATACACAGCCTGGACTCTCTTTCTCTGTCACAGTAGAACATGACAAGTTCTAATTTTATATACACACACACATTTATACATATATAATTGTAACAATCAGCATCTGATCAAGATTTGAATAATTTAGTCATCAACTCTAAACCATGTCTCTCATGTATATTTTTCTTCTGTCATAGAATCAGTCTACCAGGATTTTCTGCAACAAGCCAATTGTTAAAAAAATCAGTTCTAGAAAATAACATGTCAACCTCCTCGGCCACTCTGTGTATGGGGGGGGGGATGTCCCAGAAACTTCAGTCATCTTGGGGGGGCTGGTCCTGGAGCCAAGGAACAAGCCACAGGCATCTTTGTTTTTATACAATATTTGGGTTGGGCCTAGGGTCGTCAGCTTCAGGTTGGGAAATTCTTGGAGATCTGGGGAGGACAGTGTCTGGGGAGGGTCTTGGGGGGTATAATTAAGGTTGCCAACTCCGGGAAATACCTGGAAATTTTAGGGGTGGAGCCTGAGGAGAGAGAGGTTTGGAGAGGGGAGGAGCTTCAATACAGTAGGTCATTTTCTCCAGGGGAATTGATCTCTATAGCCTGGAGATCAGTTATAATTGCAGGAGATCTCTGGCCACCACGTGGAAGTAGCAGTCCTAGTTGGGTCAGGGTGCCATTATGGCAGGAAGCACAGGGCTATTTTTGGGCAGGAAGCACAGGAATGGAGTTCCGGCTAGCTCCTGAGTTGGCCACACCCAGCAGGAACTCAATAGCATAATAGGCCACACCCAACAGCAGGAACTCATTAGGATTGGCTACAGTAGGCGTGTGTGGCCTAACATGCAAAGGAGTCCCTGCTACAAAAAAAGGCCCTGGGTTTTGACAACAAACAGGGTAAACAGAATAAGAAGTAAAAGGTGGGTGTGGCTGGATGACCCCACTTCTGGCAACAGGGGGCTGCGGCCTAATATGCTAATGAGCTGTGGCGTCAGGGTGTGGCCTATTATGCTAATGAGTTCCTGCTGGGCTTTTAGCACAATAAAAAGCCCCGGTGTCTGCCGAAGGGGCCTCGTCATCACCTGGCGCGCACAGCTCAGTGGCTTTGAGTTGGCGGGATTTGAGCACAGCAGGGGAGCGAGGGAGCGCGGCCTAATGAAGACCGCAACATCTTGCCGAGAAACAATGGCCAGGGATAGCCTGGAGGGCAATAGGCGGGCGCCAGCCCAGCGTCCTCAGCCCAGCCTCGTCTCTCCTGGCTGCCCTGGCGGAGCCCTTGGGCTCCCGGGGCTCCTCCAAAGCCCCTCCCCCGCCATGTCTCCTCAAGCCCGAGGCAGCCTATTGGCATTCCTCTGGCGCGCCTCGCCGGCATGCCTCTCCAACGCCATTCAGCTCACGCCGTTGCTGGGAGCGAAGCCTTCCCGGCTCGGCAGGCGGCTGCGTGCGTCTCCCCCCCTCCCTCTCCCTCACCTGCCTGCAAGCGGAGCTGGGCGCGTCCCGCCCGCCACCGCATTCCCACCCTCCGCGCCCACCCTCCCGGACCCCATCCAAGGAGAAGCCTGGCGGACTGCAGAAGGGAGAGGGGAGCTCTCCAGGCGCCGCCTCCTTCTCCCGGGGCAGGATGCAGCGGCGGAGGCGGCTGCTGGCGGCCGGCAGCCCCTGGCGCGCGGCGGATCGGGGAGGCGGATGAGAGGCGGGCGGCCCCTTGCCTCCTGTCGGCGGCTGCAGGGAAAGGGAGGGCAGTGGGAGGAGGGCTCCGTAGGGAGGCGAGCGAGCAACTCGCAACGGGCGCCGGCAAGCGTACGCGGCGGCGGGGCGTGCGGGTTTCTTACGGTGCTTACGGTAGCCTGCCAACTTGCTCCGCGGAGCCGGTCTTGCGATGGGTCTCGAGCGAGGTTTCCTATCCGGGGCCTGCCCGCGGTTCCAAGCGTGCTGCTTCGGGAGGACCTCTCCGGAGACTCGTTTCTGGATGAATGCATCGGGGTCTGGCTTTATGGGGGCATGACTTCTAAGGTTATTCTTGGGGATTAAAAATACCGCTTTCTGCTGGCCCCCCAGGTCTGCCCCCCTGTTCCTCGTCGGGGAGACGCCGGCTTATTTAAATGTCTCCCCGTCATCTGCTTCTTCCTGTGTTATTTTGGACTGAATTTCCTCCCGGCAGCCTTTTTGGGTTGCAGTGTGCATCGATTTCCTTGTTGGTTTCGCGCTCTGCATAATAAAGACAACCTTAAAATAGCTGTGGTCTTCAGGGGCGAGGTGGGGCTCTGTCTGACGGCTGCTCCTGAAGCATCCTCATGAGCACACAGGTTTACTCTTCTGAATATTCGCCGGCCCCCGGAAAACTTGCAAAGGGAACGTGTCTTTCTTCCTCTGCCCGGAGGCTGCATTTGCAAACCGATGCGTTGCCTTTGCCGTGCCCTCTTTCCCGCCATGTCTTGGGCGAGAGGGAGAATTCTCCGGGCTTTCAGATTTGGGGCTCGGAGGCAGCTGCAGTTCTACGCACGCTTGTGAGGAAGCACCCGGCATTTAAGAATCGTTCCCCTCCGCCCCCAGGATATTAACTCCTGTACTGGAAAGGGGGAGCTCGCCCTATACGCATGGGTCTAGATTGCCACCCACAGGTAACATAGTTTCACCATGAGTGTCCTGCCAGCCGAATTGTTCCTGTGCTCTGCGTCCCACTTCCGGACCGACAGAAGCACGCTAGGTATCGTCCAGGTGTGCGCGCTGATTTGCTCTGCCGGGAGTGGCAGGTGGCCAGGTGATGCCTTGCTGGTTTCCCCTTCTGTTGCTCGCCTCCGCCTTGTGTTTGCATAGCTGTGCACCAGATACACTTTCTGCCCATAGAGCGAGGTAGCCATATGTTGCATCTTAAAAATCTGCCATCTTCATCCAGTTTCCCAGTACCTCTGTGTGTCCCCCCCCTCCTTTGCTTATCATTTTTAGAATATCAGATTGAAAGCCCCGTTTGTTTAAACCGTCTTCTTGGATTGGGGGGAATGCTGCTAAAGTTTATTGGGTGGGGCTGCAAGGGATTATTGGTGGGGATGAGGGGAAATAGGTTGAGCTCAGAACAATAAGCCTTTGACAGTAGAACCTTATGATCATATGATAGGAACATGTGTAAAATGTTAGGAGGCGCGTCCAGTGAACAACACAGTATATATAACATTGACTTTGGTGCATTTGTAACATGTCATAATGTATTTGTCCAAAAAACTCTTGCCTCCATTTTGCAAATGGATGGAATCCCCTGGTTTGGATTTCTTTCTCCTCCGAATCCTTTACATGCAAAACAGATTAAATTAAATTACTTTTGCCTTGGATGCAATTTTTTTTAAATCTCTTTATTTGTATTTAATAGATTAAACACACACACACCGACAAGCAATTTTTAAGTGTTTCTGTTTCTTTCCCTTTACTTCCTAACAATAAATATATGCATTTAAATGGCTCCTGTGGTTTATTTGGCTCTGTTTTCTTGCTGAGGGAGGGAAAATATCCATAGGGCTGTCTAGGGGCCCTCCCTGTGCTATGGAGTGCCCCCCCCCAGCACAATAGGCACACCCTCTGGGTAGGAGGCTGGCCACGGCCCTTTTGGAGGGCTTCTGGGGACTGATCCTGATTATCTGGTTTCATGGTAGAATTGTGGTCATTCTTTCGTAGAGTTTCTTTTAAAAAAACAGCAACTACTTAACATGTGTTGTAGCCAGTGTAGTATAGGGGTTACAGTGTCAGACACGGATTTGGCAGACCCGGTTTGAATCCCCACTCTACCATGGAAGCTTGCTGGGTGACTTTGGGGCAGCCATTCTCCTCTCAGCCTAACCTGCCTCACAGGATTGTTGTGAGGATAAAATGGGGGTGAAGCGAAGCTGCTTTGGGGACAAAGGCAGAGTATAAATGAAGTGGGGAAAAAATAAACATAGGTCCCGTTCACACGAAGCATTTGCTGTGCTAAAGATACGGATGATAGGCGGATTTTCCCGGCGCGATCACACCGCAACATCTGGGAAGTGTAGTGCACCCGTAGCTAACCCGTGGCTTCTTGCCAAAGATACGGAGTAAAAAAACTAGTACATACAATGTGCTAGTTTCTGGAAAACATGGGGCAAGGGCGGGCATCTGATCGCATTTCCACTGGAATCCCGTGGCATCCAGCACCCGCACATGTCCTGTTGCAAACCGGATGTTTTTTTTTTTAAGTCTCTACAGGATGCGCACAAACACCCACCGGCACATGCGCACACTGTGGTGAGGGGAAAAAATTCCCATTTGCCATGGAAGCAGTGCCTAGCGATTGCCAGTGTGATTGCGCCGTGCTGCGCCGCTTCTGTACCGTGCTGCAGGATAGCTGTGTGATCGGCACCTAACGGCATACCCAAGGGACCTGCATGGGACATGTGATTGGGCTGCCACGCGTTACTTTGCTCCGGGGCAAACAGCCACGCTTCCCCCCCACATTTTCCGGCCCATGTGACCGGGACCATAGTAATACTTCTGAAGATCTGGTATCCAGTGTGCCCTCTAAGCTGAGTTAGTGTGAGCTAGCTCACTGGTTTTTAGCCTCTGGCTCGCACATTTTTGTCTTAGCTCAGGGAAGGATGGCTCCAGAGCAAATTAATTTATGTAGTAGCCAAATAGGTCACTCATAACTTTAATTCCAATAGCTCATAAAGTAGAATTTTTTTCTCACAAGATTCCACAGCTTAGAAGGGAGCATTGCATGGTATCATAGGGCAGTGGGATTACTTAGCAGTGATATTAAGTCCAGGGGTGAAAGCTTTCAGCGTTTAGATTTTATACATTGAATTTTTTTTGTGAGAGGAACCCAGCTGTAGTGGAACCTGGCTCTTTTCAGGAATATTATAGTCCACTTCCTTACATTTTCAATGTGCATTTATTTTAAAGTATCTAGCTCTTTTGAGGATCTAGGAATGATTGCACAAGAATATATATATATTTTTACTCTGTTGCTTTGTAAGAAGTAATGGCCCTGCCTCTCATTGTTCTGAGTGTGGAGGCCCTGGGAGGCTTGCCAAGCAACTCAGGACTTGGCACATATTTAAACAGTTTACAAAAATATAGTGATTTTTAGAAATTATTTTAAAAATAAATTAAAATATTAAAAATAAAAAATAAACTATATTATGACTATGTTTGGTCTCCCCCCCCCCACCATTTTGCATTAATGTGTAATGCCTTCTCTTTCCTGGACCCCTTTCCCATCAGAGCTTTTCTGGCTACGGGCCCGGATCCTTCAGTCTATTTATCTGTTTTTTTACCTGTTCTTGAAGTTACATAACAAAAGCATAGCTCCCCTCCACCACCACCCCCAATTTGAAAGCAACAGTGTCTTTGTGTTCTGCCTTCAAGCATCTTCCTGAATCAGGACAATTGATAAAGCCATGTTCAAAAGAAAGAGGTGAAGAGGATCTATTTCAGTATTACTGTGAAGGGTGATGCAGCACAGAGGATAAAATCCCAACCTCGTGATTGCTGTCTTGACTTTGCCCAGTAGTGGGATGAACTGTGCCCTCTGAAATTTTATCTTTTTGAATGTGCGAATCAGGTTTCTGAAACTGGTATGGGGAGTGTACCAGAGACCAAACATGTACATGAGTGGTTGGGGGGGGGTTGAGGGGGAGGCAAAAGGCATCAAAAGCACCCCCCCACACACCAAGAATCATAAATGCTTTCCCATCGTTGCTTATGTTCTAAGATAAGAAAACACATCTCCAAGGCATTGCAGACAAATCACAGGCTACTCCAGGATCAGTTTCTAATGGATTTCAGAGGTCTCTTGTGAAAGTGCCAACAGAGATTTCATCAGTAGTAATAGCCGTGCTGCAAGCAGGCTCACAGAGGTGCTGTACATCTCTTCATCAGGTCTATTAATTACTGGCCTTGGCACCTGAGGCAGAACTCTGCCTGGCTCACAGCAGTGAGTGTGGCAGGCCTTTGAGTAACTCCTTTGAAATCAGCAGCATGGCAGATGCAGTCAGGAGATCAGTAGGCTTTCAGAGTTGAAACCTGCTCTCCGTCAGGATTCTCCATACTGTTCTGGGTCCAGGTAGATGGTCAAAGTGAGTAGCAATGAATGCCTATAAAGAAAGCTCCAGATCCGCCTGCACCTCCCAAGGATTGCTCTGAACTTTGGCACAGGCACTGCCTATGCAGACCCCAGCATGCATAGGCTGTGAATGTGTGACATGTATCCAGGTTTTGTAGGGTGCAGTTTACACATATGCATGTTTAGATCCCTGTGTGGGAGTTGGGGTAGGGCCAGCAGGTGATATCCTGATTTCTCCCCTTTGATCTGTACATTTCCAGAAGATCAACTACCTGCCTAGGGTTTATGGTCAAAAACACCTGAGCTTCCCACATCACCACATAAGAACATAAGAGATGCCAATGTTGGATCAGGCCAAAGGCCCATCCGGTCCAACACTCTGTATCACACAGTGGCCAGAAATACCAGGTGCCATCAGGAGGCCCACCAGTGGGGCCAGGACATTAGAAGCCCTCCCACTGTTGACCCCCCCAAGCACCAAGATGACAGAGCATCACTTGCCCCAGAGTCCCTATCTATACCTTGTGGCTAATAGCCACTGGTGGACCTCTGCTCCATATGCTTATCTAATTCCCTTTTGAAGCCACAATGTCTACCTATGAAATACAGATTGTCTTTAGTATACGGGCCAACTTTTGCCATCATTCCTAAGTGTATTACATAAAGATAGTTCAGCATTGAGTATCCCCTGGTATCCCTTTTGTGTTTCAGGTAGGGATGGGCATGAACCAGCTCATGAGCCAAAATCTGGCATGAACTTGGTCTGGTTCAGAGCCCCTGAACTGATGTTCAGGGAAGGTGCCTTCCCTGAACATTTACTGGATGTTTGAGGCCATTTCAAGCTAACAGCTGAGTGATGCGGGGTCCACAGCTGAGCTGTTAGGTTGAAATAATAATAATACTTCAGTACTGACAATAATAGGAGCTGCGGTGGCTGAAGTGGTTAAGACGCTGAACTGCAGGCTGTGGAAGGTCAGCAGTTCAGGAGTTCGAGACCCGGGTGCCGCATGATGGAGTGAGCTCCCGTCTCTAGTTCCAGCTCCTGCCAACCTAGCAGTTCGAAAGCAAGAAATTGCAAGTAGATAAATAGGTACCACTTTGGTGGGAAGGTAACAGTGTTCCGTGCGCCTTGGTGTTTAGTTATGCCAGCCACATGACCATGGAAACGTCTTCGGACAGTGCTGGCTCTTCGGCTTTGAAATGGAGATGAGCACCGCAACCCTAGAGTCGGATTCGACTGGCTTTCGAGCAAGGGAACCTTTACCTTTACTTACTGACAGTAATACTTTCATACATTCAGTGTGACATGCAGGTTAACTTGTAATCTTTACAACAGCCCTGCATGTGGTGGTGAAATGTGCCGTCAAGTCCCAGCCAACTTATTGCCACTCCGTATAGGTTTTTAAAGGAAGGAGATGAACAGAGGTGGTTTGCCGTTGCCGGCCGCTGCATAGTGACCCTGGACTTCCTTGGTGGCTTCCCATCCAACTGCTAAGCAGGGCTTGGCTTCTGAGAGGTGATGAGATCAAGTTAGCTTGGACCACCCAGGTCAGGTCAGAGTTTGTGGAGAAATGAGATTTGAACCAGGGGTCTTGTGGGTTTTGGCTTGTTCTCTGAGCCAGTGTGCTAGACTAGCTCTTGAAGGTGGTTCAGTCATTGGGGTAGGGTGGGCTGGGCCATTGCTGCTGGACTGGGGACCATGAAGGGGTTAGGAGGCGGTCGGGCCTCTAAGGTCTCAGCAAGTGTGGGGGCAAAGAACTACCTACTGGCAAGTTGCCTTTTCCATGCATCCATCGGCCTTGTGTCCAAGGCTGTTTGCTCACTCTCTGGTCCCATCCTTGCCTTGGTGTGTGCTGCCCTGCTCTCTCCTGCACCTGTTGAGGGTCGCCTCCTGCTCCACCTCCCAGCATCTGCCCACGACCGCCTTTAATCTCTCCACAACAGCTGCCTCGGTTTAGGATAATTAGCACACGCCATGCTTGCTCCCTTGCAGTCCCAGGGAGCCAGTTTGGTGTAGTGGGTAGGAGCATCAGACTTTAATCTGGAGAACTGGTTTCGATTCCCCACTCTTTTATAGGCAGACAGCTGGGTGACCTTGGGCCAGTCACAGGTCTCTAAAAACAAGTCTAACATGCCACTAGCACAAAGGTAAGAGCTAGAACTTGAGGGTGCCAGACAATCCTGGGATCTCCTGGCCCTGGCCCCATGTCCGAGTCCTTCAGGCAAATTGCTTGCTGGAGGCTCCTTCCACAGGTGGGTTGTGATAGGTGTGCACTGGACCCCCCAAAATAAGTAATAAAGAGCCTTGAGTCCTGAGCTATAGCTTCCAGTTGGGTTTAACACACCACCTTCCATTTGACTTTCTCTATTAGCGTTTGTAGTTACAAGGACACAAGCAAACTTGTCAGATATCTCTGTTTGGAATAAAGTATCTCAAACCTTCTTGTTGGATGGAGTTGCTGTCAGATCCTTTGGGCAGCCTGGCAACCCTGGAATGTTAACCACGGCGTCTAGCAGGGCTTTTTTTGTAGAAAAAGCCCAGCAGGAACTCATTAGCATAATAGGCCACACCCAACAGCAGGAACTCATTAGCATATTAGGCCACACTCCATGCCTTCCCTTCAAGGGGGGCTTGCCTGGGTGCTCTGTGGCTGCGGGGCGCCCAGGCAAGCCGGCCCTTGGACATGCTGGGAAAGGCACAGGGAGGCATTTAAATGCCTCCCCGATCCTTCCAGGGTTCCCCCTGGCCCACCCACCTCAGGGTCTCTGGGGGGGTTCGCTCTCCAGGCCTTCCCTCTGTAGCCATGCACACAGAGGTTTTGGCTGTAGTGGGCGTGGCCAACTCTGAAGCCAGCCGGAACTCCGTTCCTGTGCGTTCCTGCCCAAAAATAGCCCTGGCGTCTAGAGCAGAAGTTCATGAGTCTGTGCTTTTGACTGACCCAAGGAGGCCAAATTTGGCAAACAGTCACAATTCCCCCCCCCCCCCCATGCACTACACATCCTAACTTGTCAGCATCGGCTGGCTCCCCAGCATACCGTTGTTTGGAGCTTGGTAGGCATTATCCTTTATTATACAACGTAAGAAAATGTTGAATAATTCATTGACAAAGAATCAAATCCAACCCTTTGTAGTTAATATTTAATACTCCTTTAGTGGATTAGAAAAATGAAACATAATCAAGGACAACAGAATGGCTTCAGAGTTGTGAGGGATCTTTCAATACATGAATCATCCTCAGAAGATAATCTATTCATTCACATTTACGCATGTCAGTGGCAGCAAATATACTTTTAATTAGCCAGGCAGCATCAAAGAATAATCACAATACCCTTAATCTTGCCGCTATCAGGGTGGGATTTATTTCTTAAAAAGTAAGAACAAATTATAATTGGCACATCACATAAAGTTAATCAATAATGCAGTTTTCCGTGTTTTAAAAAACACAGTCCATGCAATAGTTTTAACAATCTTAGCATAGACAAACTGCACTCCTTCATGGAAATTAATATAATCTCTATGTTGACAACATTTCTATTGAAGGCAATGCAAATTTGGGTTTGATAAAAAGCCTTTTCATGTGGGGTGGGTGGGTAGGATTCCAGTCCTCTTTTTTTCCCTGGCAGTGCTCAGTGCTCATGCCATAAAAGCTGAATGACTGGCAAGAGCAAAACAGTCGAAGGTTTTTCTAGCTTACAGTGACAGGAAAAGCTGACAGGCTTGAAAACCATGGGAATCCTGCCAGGAAAAAAAATGGCAACCCTGATACTGGGGCGGGCTTGGAACGAAGCAGGGGCTATAAAGTTGTGTTTTTGCAGACAGGCAGAAGGCATGGTCAGGATAGGCTCTACCATCCTTTCTAAGGGGTCTCGTATCTGAGCTGCTGATGTCTGATGAAGAGGAAGAAGAGCTGGTTTTATACCCCACTTTTCTCTACCTTAAGGAGTCTTACAATCACCTTCCCTTCCTCGCCCCACAGCAGTCAACTTGTGAGGCAGGTGGGGCTGAGAGAGTTCTGAGAGAACTGTGACCGGCCCAAGGTCACCCAGCAGGCTCCATGTGAAGGAGTGGGGAATCCTCCGCCACTCTTAACCAAGACACCATGCTGGCTGGTGTTGAAGCTCTAGCCCTAGGATTTGTTTTGCAGAGAACAGCTATCATAAAGTAAAATGGAGGATAGGCAGAAGATTTGACGCTCGCTAAAGGAGAAGAGATTCTGCCCTTTTTTCCTTGATAGGAATGGGAGAGGGAATGTAGGACAGACTAAGCTGGAATATGGTGAGGAACCCCAAATGTAGTATGGCCTCCTGGGGAGCTGTCTCTCTTGCAGTTCTGAATTGTCAATATCACAGCAAGCATTACTCTGTTCTGTTTGGGCCTGGGCTTCCTGTTCAGTCTGTGGGACAGTGCAGCCCTCAGCAAGGAGATGCGCTCTCATTGCTGTCAAACTGTGACGGAGCACGCTGCACTTGTGGAACTTCTGCCTGCTTGGCAGAATGCATAGAAGCTGAGTTGGCAACGGAATTTGCCAGCTGTAGCCACAGTCCCGTTCCCTGCTTTAAATGCTTCCATGGCCATGCTAATAAGTATGTTTGTATAAAAAGTTTTCTTGCTGAATAATTTTGAAATCTCGGGGCAGAATTCACTGGGCCTTGCTTCCGTGGTATAACCTGAAGAAAGCACTGATGATACTTTCAAACATGATAACTTGAAGATAAAGTGGGCTGAACGTAACAAAGTACTTTAATCCTGGGATTTGTTTTGCTAGTCTACAGAAATGCTGGAGTCAAAAGAAATGCAGGTGGCTTTTAGCCCAAACAGGACAAACATCTTCTTTTAAATGCACTCTTCTTAGATGTGAATGATTGACAGGGTATATGGGTATATTCTTTGGCCGAGCACCGAAGAATAGATTCTTTTGAACTATGGTGCTGGAGAAGACTCTTGAGAGTCCCTTGGACTGCAAGAAGATCAAATCAGTCAATCCTAAAAGAAATCAACCCTGACGGTTCCCTGGAAGGCCAGATAATGAAACTGAAGCTCAAATACTTTGGCCACCAAATGAGAAGGGAGCACTCACTGGAGAAGACCCTGATGCTGGGAAAGATTGAAGGTCAAAGAAGACGGGGATGGCAAAGGATGAGATGGTTAGACAGTGTCATAGATGCAACGAACATGAAATTGAGTAAACTTCAGAGGACGGCGGAAGACCGGAAGGCCTGGCGTGATCTGGTCCACGGGGTCGCGAAGAGTCGGACTCGACTGTGCGACTTAACAACAACAACAACAACAACAATGGATCATTCCATGGCTCTTACATTTTTGTATTCTTCTTCAGAAGCATCTGGAACTGATCGCTGCTGGAAAACTAGGCCATTTTCCCGACTTGGTATAATATGGGGTCGCAAAGAGTCGAACTCGACTGTGCGACTGAACAACAACAACAACAACAATGGATCATCCCATGGCTCTTACATTTTTGTATTCTTCTTCAGAAGCATCTGGAACTGATCGCTGCTGGAAAACTAGGCCATTTTCCCGACTTGGTATAATCATCATCATTTCCTAAATTTTCTGGAAAGCAAAAGTGTAACAGGTACCGATTAAGGCTCCGGCAATGCATTGCAGTGCATACCCAATGCACAACCAGGTAGCTAGTATCTGAGCAGAAAACAAGGATGTTGATTTTTAAAAAATAAATAAATAACCAAGTCATTATTAAATGACAGCAGCGCAGATCATACAGGGGTTGAAGGCAAAAAATGCTACTCTTTTAAAGATATTAATCACGTCCAGTGAATTCTTACAGAAGGAAGGAGCATAACGGGGACTGCAGGGTCTTCCTCTGGCAGGCATGTGGTCATTGGAATGCATGCTCAGGGCTTATCTGTGTGTGTTGGGACTTTCTCTCTGCAGTCAGGCCCCCTGAAAAAAGCAGGCATCCAGGCTGCATGGACACAGCCTAACCTCAGGCAGGTGGAGGTAACTTAAACCTGTAGTGTGAGAAGGTGCAGTATCCCTCAGGGCTCAATCGGAGAGGGTGTGTGTGTCACATACTGTAAAATGCAAATTGCAGATTTGTGCAGGCTTGGGGCTGATTCACAGGTTATAAAGACGTGTTCTGGAATTCCGTGCTTCCCAGGCACTCTTTGAGTTTTGGCTGCAGTGCTCAAGGTACTTAAGCCTTCCGCCTGCACTGTCTTCCCAAGCTGAAAATGTCCTGTAGAGCTAGTGTTTTGCCTCACTGTGGAAGCTTACATATGCTGATGGTTACAGGTAATTTCTCTAACAGGACAAATAGTGACTCCCTGGGCTGCATCAGGCTTGGAAAACTTTATGTATTGTGGAGCGGGGAGGTTACGCACCTTTTACTGCTCTCCATGGCCCTGATCTGAATTGGACCTGCATACGCCTGGAAGGAATGTGTTTATCAGGTACATTTTTGACCTCTTGCTGAAGGGGACTGAATTAATAGCATGGAGCTCCAGAATACATGTTTATAGCATATGAATAGCCCTCAGATTTTCTCAAGGCCATATAGGGAAGGGAAATGAAGTCTGCTTGACTTCCATTTTAAAGGGAAAATGAGGTATCCTTTAAAAAAAATATCTCCCCCCCTTCAAATTATTACAACAAAAGGGGGAGTCAGGGTTTGTTTAGTGAAAGAAGACGAGAAGAGATTGGATGTATACCCCGCCCTTCACTACCCAAAGCTGTCTCAGAGCGGCTTACAAACTCCTTTCCTTTCCCTTCCCTTCCCCTCCCCACAACAGACACCTTGTGAAGTAGGTGGGGCTGAGAGAACTCTTGACAGAAACTGCTCTTTTTCAAGAACAGCTGTACCAGAGTTATGGCTTGCCCAAGGTCATCCAGCCAGGTGCAAGTGGAGGAGTGGGGAATCAAACCCGGTTCCGACAGATTAGAGTCCGCGCACTTAACCACTACACCAAACTGGCTCTCACCCTTTTCTGTTTTCCCTTCCTTGCACAACCTTGACACAAAGCATTTTCTAGAGAGATGGAGATGTGAAATATTTGATCTCTTAAGTTACCTTAGGGAGTTCAGCGAGACTTACTCCTGTTGTGAATCATCACTCTGCTTCCTTTGAAATAATTTTGAGCTTTGCACAGAAAGGTCATTACTTTGGCTCCTGAATCCATTGAGTGTCTTTCTTTCTCTTTGTATGTGTAATACACATCCCCCACCTGGGGCTGCCCTGCATGCACTTGATGAAGAAGACTCTAGTAGGTACCTGGTGATGTTAGAGGAAGAAGAAGGAGGGCCAGGGGATGTGGGAAAGGGTGGGGCTGTGGCAGAAGGTCCCAGGTTCAATCTCTGGCATCTCCAGGTAATGTGAAAGATCTTGACCTGAGAAACTGGAGAGCCTGTGCCAGAGAAAGTAGACAGTAATGACCCTCTCAGTGGCAAAATTCATAGGCGCAGTCATCAAATATAAGAGAAATAATACTGAGGAAGGTCTTTAAAAATATTTTTTGGTTCTAATTTCTGCTTAAAGTGATAGCCGTATGAGCAGTACTAGATAGATAAATCAGAAGAAGAAGAAGAAGAAGAGATTGGATTTATACCCCGCCCTTCACTTGGAGTCTCAGAGCGGCTTACAAACTCCTTTCCCTTCCCCTCCCCACAACAGACACCCTGTGAGGTGGGTGGGGGCTGAGAGAGCTCTGACACAAACTGCTCTTTTTCAAGGACAGCTGTGCCAGAGCTTGTGACTGACCCAAGGTCACATCAGCAGCTGCAAGTGGAGGAGTGGGGAATCAAACCCGGTTCTCCCAGATTAGAGTCCGCACACCTAACCACTACACCAAACTGGCTCTCAAACCCCAGAAGACGGCGGAAGACCGGAAGGCCTGGCGTGATCTGGTCCATGGGGTCGCGAAGAGTCGGACTCGACTATGCGACTGAACAACAAAAAGATAGATAGGCAGATAGGCAGATAGATGATAGATAGATAAATAGATAGGCAGGCAGGCAGTCCGACCTGGGTACACCAAGAGTCTGATTCTGCATGAGGCAGTTTCATATGGAAGGGCAAGTGTATTTGAGGGATGGTGCTGTTGTGCCTGAGGAAAGAAGCGTCAGTTCGCCAGGACTAGATACAGCAAAGTTCGCTGTGGGGCACAGAAGAGAAATAGGTGGGCCGGGTCTCTAGGCTTGGCCTATGTGTGGAGAACTTTCATTCTTGAGCATATTGAGTAGATCGGCCAGAGGACCCATTTTGAACCCCGAGCTCTCTCTTGGAGTACATCAGCACAGAGCAGCTGGCTCCTAAAGGCGGCGGCTGCATGAGTCATCCTCCTCCTGCTCCTCAACTGGCTGTAATTACTTAAAAACATTTTCTGTATGGAGCATTGCCTCTCCCGGGAGGCAGCCATCAAGGCCCTCTTAACTCCTGGAACTGAGCAGGCACCTCCCTGAGCCTGATTAGCTTCCCTGTGAGGCTTATAGCTTTCTCAGACCGCTCTGTACCACCAGTGCCTGCCTGAATCAGTCAGAAAGACTAGGAAAACAATGCTCCCTACCCCCTTCGGTGGTCCTAAGTAAACAAGCTTTGCTCTTAGTTCCTAGAAAACCAGAAATCTTTTCTTTACTGAGAAGGAGAAAGCATTCTATTGCTCTCCTTTTTCAGTACACAACTCTTTTGTCCATAGTGTGTAGATCCTTGGGCTGAAATCACGGCATGGCTTCCTTGACTAGGTGCCATCCTGGTAGTGTGCTGCGTGTGTCTTAAAGAGTTATAACTGGCTTTCATGGAAGCCCAAGACTAATCCTCGTGGGTTCCAAGGGCAAGTGCACACAAGAACCAGATGGCTGTTTAAAAAAAAATGATAATAAAGTTTATTTAAGAAGTATTAATAAAGACAGATTATTGCCAATACATTACTCTGAACCCATACAGAAAACAACGAAGCTAGCTTCAACTACCTAACACTCATAAGAACTTTGTTAGGTGGTACAAACCTTGATTTCAATAGGAAGACCTCGAGGCAGCGTTATCTACGTTTCTAGCGATTGCATGTCATAGTCTTGGCCTATAGTCCACGAAAACCTCAGCTAGGAGAGAGGCTACTGGGAGAGAGGGAGGGGTGGTCCTGGGTGCGAGGGTGCCTGAAGGGGGGGCACTAGAAATTGGTGGGCGCACGGGGGTGGGGCGCCAGAAGGTGTCTTTGCCTAGTGTGCAAAAATACCTGGGGCCGGCCCTATATGGACTCTAGGAAGATGATGCCAGGATACCAGGAATGTGCTGATCAAATTCCATGTCTGTCTTCAAAATACTGAAAAGGCTAAAATCTTAGTGGCATGTTGTGTCTGCGTTCTCTCTCACTGACGTTAATGGAATTGCAAGGAAAAATATTATTTCCTGAGGTGGCATCCTTTAAGCATCATTATCCAGAATGCACTTTAAAGGTTAGTGGCATACTGAGGATGTGATCACAATCCACAGAAAGCTGAAACGTTATATGTATTGTCAGGGGTCATTTCGTAGAAAAAGAGCTAGGGGAACTCATTAGCATAACTCATTAGCATATGCCACACCCCCTGATATCAGGGGCCCGGCGGTGGACCTGCAAGGCCAGCGGGAGTGCGAGGAAGCCCCGCCAAGGCCCTCCCTGGCCCCAGGCAGGCAGGGGTGGGGAGAGGCGGGGAGGAAGTAACTTACCCTCCCTCTTCTCTTGCCTCCTCCTGGCTGAATGAGGGCTGGAAGCGGGGCGGCCGGAAGCAGGGGGCGGGGCTTTGTCATGTGCCCCGCCCCCTGCACCTCACCCGGGGGAACTGCGTTCCCCTGCATTCCCCCCCGAAATGACCTCTGTGTATTGTTTAAAAAGTATTTAGATATTTATACCCTGCTTTTCTCCCCAAAGGGACCCAGAACAGCATACAGCAGTACAAAGAAAAATATAAACTTTAACCAGCTAGACAATCAAATAACAAAAAACACTTTAAGTGGCTTCTGGATTCAGTGGCTGGCTCATCCAAAGCCACACGCTGTGAGCCAAAGCTTGCACAAAGTTCTTCTGCCTCTGGTCATGATCAAGCTTTATGGCTGGAACAAGAAAAGAAAACAAAGGCTCAGTGAAAATCTTAAAAATACCTGGCACAGGTATTGTTCCCAATCTTCCCCTGAAGTTATATTTATATTTATATTTATTTATTTATTTATTTTATTTATTTGTTGTATTTCTAGCCCTCCCTCCCTGCAAGCAGGCTCAGGGTGGCTCACATTACTTGGCTCACTGGGCCGAGATTCATATAAACATTTAAAACCAATCAAACAATCAGTTAAATAATCTTCAGTTTTTAGAATTTAAGAAGCAAGGGGCCTGCAAAGACTTGTGAGAGGGCATCTCATTTCCCCTCCCCACTACTTCATCTCCCCTTTCCCTGCTTCCTTCTGTCCTTCCCACCCACCAGCCAGCCTAACTTTATCTGCTCTCCTGTATTCAGCATTACCTCCTTCCTGCCTTCTGGCAGCCTCCACCCAGGAAAACTATGATCCAGTCGCTTTGTGCTGGCTGGTGAGCTGGGCCAAGTGGCATAATGGAACCCCACAATGACTTGTGGGTGGTACCTCAGTTTCCCTTTTATTTCCTCTACACCTTTTCCTTCCCACCCACATTCTCTGTGTATTCTATTAGAGTTCAGCTTTTTCTGCAAATCTGGGGCTTTCCTAAGATTTGTAAAAAGATCTGTCTTGTCTGTTCATGGCTCCCATCTGTGGATTTACGCATTCACAGATTAAGCCACATTGAGGATGGGATATATTGATGATGGTTTTCGTTCCCCCCCCCCCCAAATGGTCTACAGGAACACTTGAAATGTAGCTACTTTTTGAACAAACAAGAACGCATGTAAGCTATACTTCTGTATTAAGAACTGATGATTAATTTCCTCACAGAAGAGGCCCACGCACATAACACTGTTCTTTCCACAGTGTGCTCCCACCTCACAGTGAGGCGGCAAAGGCCTCTTTCCAGCTCACAGAGTGATCTTGAATAAACAAGGAACCTGGATTGTTCTGTTGGAAGGTATTGTTGCGTGAGAGAGGTTTCATTCGAATGATGGATTTTGCTGCTTTTCAGAGTACTTGGGTAACCAATTTCTTTCTCCATGATGTGGGCTGCGAATATCTTACTATTGTGCCCTGTTGAATATAAAAGGGAAGGATGGTCACTTAGGGAAAGCCAGAGTAAAAGGAAAAATGTGAATGGGGGTGTGGCACAGAAGGTCTGTCAGGGGACCTTTAAAAACTGGCAGAGTGTTACCAGGAGATGGCCTTCTCAAATGCTAGCGTCTGGCCAGAAGTGCGTTGGCTGGGAAGAGGCTGGTTTCTAGGGGCTGGTGCCGCATTGTCCTGGAAAGGCATGCCTCTAGATTGGAGGAGCTGGTGAGCACACAGAAGGCTGTGTTGACTTTGTGCTGACTTAGCAGCTGCGGGCCCTAAGCTGAGGGAGGATTTAAGGGTGATCGTGGAGAGGAGTTTGGCAGCGCAGGACTTGGGCAGCACACGTGAGAACAAGGTGTGAAGGTGGGTTGGCTGTGTGAGCAAGGCAGGGCTGAATAGGCAGCTGGGGGAAAGGGAGGGGTGTGACTGCCTTGAAGACCTTGGCTGGGAAGTGCTTGGATAAAGGAGTTAGTACACTGCAACTGGCTGAGCGTGAGTGCTTGGAAGGCAAGGGCATGAATGGCCAAGCCAGACCCAGTCTACTGAGGCCACCTAGGATGGGGTTACAGGACAGGTGTGGAGCACAGCCCTGAGGTGATGGGGGGGCAGGAAGAGGAGGGCAGTTGGATGTCAGGTGGAAGGACCAAGTGCAGTAGAAGCCGAGCACAGGAAGGGAGTAGGAAAGGACATCCCTGGTTTACATAGGGGGTTGGTGCCCATAGCGTAAAGGATCTAGGGAGAGATCGCAGCTCATGAGGTGCATTCCTTTCATGCTGAGGAGCTCTTGCATATCCATTAAAATGACCTCAGGCATCAGAGCTGAGGGTGGACTCAGGATGGAGGAGAAGGAGGGGCGGGGCAGATTTGGGGTCGGGGATCTGCCCCTGGGAGCCCTACTGTGGCTATGGGCCTGAGAGGAGCCCTGCTCTAGAATCCTGGTGGCATTTGATCCTAATGGTCTTCCTTTGCTCTTGTTCTGGATGTTTAGCACATTCACAGTTTGGTGTAGTGGTTAAGTGTGTGGACTCTAATCTGGGAGAACTGAGTTTGATTCCCCACTCCTCCACATGTAGCTGCTGGATGACCTTGGGCAAGCCATAGTTCTGTCAGAGCTGTTCTTGAAGAAAGAGCAGTTCTTGAGAGAGCTCTCTCAGCCCCACCTACCTCACAGGATGCCTGTTGTGTGGAGGGGAAGGGAAAGGAGTTTGTAAGCCACTCTGAGACTCCAAGTGAAGGGCGGGATATAAATCCAATCTCCTCCTCCTCTTCTTCCTCTCCTCCCTCCTCCTCCTCGTATATTGACAGTTCATGGTGTATGTACACGCATGCTTTTGGTGAAATGAGAAACAATTATTTTTTTAAATCTTCTAACTGTTGGACCTTACTCTAATGTGCACATCTACCCAGTGTTTATACAGTTTTTTTGCCTTGTAGTGACTTTTTACTGAACATAATGCAACGGCTTCCATTCTAAGCTGCAGTGTTTTGGAGCCAAGATCTGTCAATATGAAAGTACCGTCTGCAATATTTGATTCATGTTGGCTGCACTAACATGTGCAAGTTGGCATGTTGAGTACTAAATCTGAATGTGTGAAGTTGCCTTGGTTTGCTGAACTAACTTGGAGAATGTGAAGAAAACCATCACCATCACGATCAGAAACTTTTATCACACACACACACACACACAAAACACACAAACCACAGCAGGATAGCACCTCTGACAGGGCTCTTTTTGTAGAAAAGGTCCAGCAGGAACTCATTAGCATAATAGGCCACACCCAACAGCAGGAACTCATTAGCATATTAGTCCACATCCCCGACAGCACAGCTCATTACCACATTAGGCTGCACCCCCATGTTACCAGAAGTGTGCTTGTTATTCTATTTACCTTGTTTGTTGTCAAAATTCAGGGCTTTTTTGTAGCAGGAACTCCTTTGCATGTTAGGCCACACACCCCTAACGTAGCCAATCCTAATGAGTTCCTGCTGTTGGGTGTGGCCTATTATGCTAATGAGTTCCTGCTGGGCGTGGCCAACTTGGGAGCCAGCCGGAACTCCGTTCCTGTGCGTTCCTGCCCCAAAATAGCCCTGCCTCTGAAAGACACAAGCCAGCTAGTTCAGAAAATGACTGCTCCTCTCTTATTAAGTGAATGTTTGATTCTGTCTTTAGACATACAGGTGGCAGTTGAAGGCTGTGGTTATAATGTGTAGTTTGGGTTCCTCTCAAGCCCTTTTGTATCACATCTTCCATTCATCTCATAATGAGTCATCCTTCACTGTGCTCTGAAGTGCACCCCCAGCCAGCCAGGCCCTGGTGAGACTTCCTGAGTCCTCCAGCAAGATTTGTGCATCTGTCCAGGAGGTCAGATGTCCCACCTTAAGAAATCATAATTTATATAATTGGAGCAGGTTGTATTGACTTTGGACTTTGCTTGAAGCCTCTAATCTCTCCTTATATATAATTGAATAGTGGGTGCCAAAGTTCTAATTCTAAAATGCACTCCCTTAGTGTATGGCTGATGGCACTGCTCCTCAGCATATATCGCCACCAATCAGAAGGCAAAGCCCGGGTCCCGCCCACACCACAACTGCTGCGACAACCTGGTCTTTTGCATATGGAAGCTGATTGGACTTCACTCCATTCCACACCTCAAACTCCCCCCCCCCCCGCAAGGCAGTTGGAATGTCAGTTGCATATGGAATCTGCTATATTCTGGTGGTGTGCAGGTCCCAGATTCATGTTTTAAAAGCAGACTGGCACTGTTTGCCCAAAGCCAGAGCACTCTCCCAGAGCCTCTTTCTAGATCTCGTTGTATTTATTTCCACAACGGGCCTTATTTCTAGTTTAATATAATAGCATTGTTGGCATTAAGCTGGCAGCTCTGTAAAGTGGTTTGCACTTAGTGTGAGGAGCTACAGTCTTTCCATTTTTGTTCTGGACTTTCAGCGGTGGGAAGAGAAGTTTCCAAAGGGGTGGGAACAAGACTTCGGTTGCTAACTGCAAACCACTTAAGAAGGCTCATTCTCACAGTTCCATGACGGCAGCTTGGCCAAAAAATGTAAGAGAGTCATGCTTTGCATTGAATGTTAACGCTAAGATGGAGTGCCAGAAATTTAAAACAGAAAAGAAAGCAGAGAATAAGGAACAGTTAAACTACCATCACAGGACTGTTATGAAAGTAAAATAAGTTTAAGCTGTATTGCAATCGTCCTCTGGATATTAGAGAAATTTAAAATAAAATATGTCTGCAAGCCTGTTCCAGCAGGGAGGGGGTGGGAGTCATTGGACTTCACTGTTACACCCCAAAGATATGAAAGCTAAATTGAGGAGCTGGAACATGTACATACATGGTAGTCAAGTCATTTCGCAGTGGCTTCCCTTGAGTTCAATGGAATAAAATTAACAGACTTGTAGAGAAATGTCCTTCAGCCTAGAATTTACCCAAGTAATTCAATAATTGGGACCAGGGGTCATTTCGTAGAAAAAGAGCTAGGGGAACTCATTAGCATAACTCATTAGCATATGCCACACCCCCTGACATCAGGGGCCCAGCGGTGGACCTGCAAGGCCAGCAGGAGTGCGAGGAAGCCCCGCCAAGGCCCTCCCTGGCCCCAGGCAGGCAGGGGTGGGGAGAGGCGGGGAGGAAGCAACTTACCCTCCCTCTTCTCCTGCCTCCTCCTGGCTGAATGAGGGCTGGAAGCGGGGCGGCCGGAAGCAGGGGGCGGGGCTTCGTCATGTGCCCTGCCCCCCTGTACCTCACCCGGGGAAACTGCATTCCCCCATGTTCCCCCCCGAAATGACCTCTGATTGGGACTATGCATTGTCAGAGATTTGGAACCCGCTGCAAACTTGTATTGCTGATAGAAAGGAGAGGGGACAGGGAATGAGTCACCATCAAGCTCCAAGCACAGAGTACTTTAGTGTTGTACAGATGGAGATGGCTCTGGCTAGTAAGAACAAAGGATTTACTTTCACCTTGCTAGAATTTCACACCTAAAGGAACAGAGTCTAGAAACGAATTTCTTCATCTTTGAGGCAGGAAGACCAAAAAGACCCCAGAGGTGAATGGACTCTCTCTCAAGGAGAGATTATAAATTCTCAGGACATGAGAAAGAAGCTGTCTCTTAGCTTGTATCTTGGGGCCAGGGAGGCAAAAGCCACAAAGGACTACGTTTCTAGCTTTCTTTAACCCATCTTAGCCACATGGCCAGAGACAGTGGGAGGAGTTCCAACTTTGAGAACAAAGGTAATGACGGACTTTTAAATGCTGCAACTTCAGTTTTTACTAGCCTATCCTAGGAATAACATCGTTAGAATAAGGATAGAGTTTAGGCTAAGAGCACTGCTTGTTTTTACCTTTTCTTTGTATCCTGGCTTAGCCTGATGCTTCGATCATGTGTGCTCTTTTTATTTTTGTTTCCTAAACTTTCTTATGTTTTGAAATCTTGAAGCCTAATCTCTGTAAACATACCTTGCCTATTTGGTCCCACTATCTAAAGAGTGGTAAAGGGAAGGGGCAGCGGGTGAGCTCACCATTCCTTGAGTGCAGCAGCTTTGAGTTGTAGAGGAGGTATTGTCTGTCCCTGTGCTAGATTGTAGGCCCAAAGTGGGAGATAATGGCAATGAAATGGAGTGGAGCCCCTAAATGGTAGCTTAGATACAGAGTGTGATTAACACATGGAATTCACTGCCACAGGAACTGGTGGCGACTACAAGCATAGACGGCTTCAAAAGGGAATTAGATAAGCATATGGAGCAGAGGTCCGTCAGTGGATATTAGCCACAAGGTATAGATAGGGGCTCTGGGGCAAGTGATGCTCTGTCTTCTTGGTGCTTGGGGGGGGGTCAACAGTGGGAGGGCTTCTAATGTCCTGGCCCCACTGCTGGACCTCCTGATGGCACTGGTATTTCTGGCCACTGTGTGACACAGAGTGTTGGACTGGATGGGCCTTTGGCCTGATCCAACATTGGCCATTGAGAGCCAGTTTGGTGTAGTGGTTAAGTGCGCGGACTCTAATCTGGGAGAACCGGGTTTGATTCCCCACTCCTCCACTTGCACCTGCTGATGTGACCTTGGGTCAGTCACAAGCTCTGACACAGCTGTCCTTGAAAAAGAGCAGTTTGTGTCAGAGTTCTCTCAGCCCCACCCACCTCACAGGGTGTCTGTTGTGGGGAGGGGAAGGGAAAGGAGTTTGTAAGCCGCTTTGAGACACCTTTGGGTAGTGAAGGGTGGGGTATAAATCTAATATCTTCTTCTTCTTCTTCTTGGCGTCTCTTATGTTCTTATGTTCTTATGTGCAAATCCATCTAACAGGACATAATCTTTGATTTTTTTGTAGCATCAACTAATGCCCAGAGAGCAGTTAGGTACCCTTGGGAGTAAGGGAAAGGGGTGGTGTTGCTAAGTGGAGACTTGGGATAGCTGTAGGGTTTTCTGACCTCTCAGAACCAAGAGGGAATCACGCTTGCGAGTCCATTGTTTCACAGGTCTGTAATGTGGGGTTCAGATAAAAAGGGGCATTGTGCCCTTCACTCCAGGCGCACTATTCATTTTTATTTTCTCCCATATAAGAGAACAGCTAGCATTAATTCTTATGGGAGAAAAGTAAGGAAGCATCAGATTAAAGTTAGCAACTCTAGTTCAGGACAGCTCATGCGAGAACACTCTTACTTGTTCTTGTAGTGAGCAAGAAACCTGCTGTCTACTTGTGAAAGTGAATGGCCTCCCACCATTGGAGTCCTGTAGGGTGGCGTGATCTGGTCCATGGGGTCGCGAAGAGTCGGACTCGACTGTGCGACTGAAGAACAACAACAACAGGGTGGTGGGCTTGGAGGCAAGACGTTGCATTGCATTTCTGTGTGCAGAGAGCATGCACATACTCTTCTCACGCACATGACATATGAGTACATACTGAGCGATGTTTGAAGCAGTCAAATCCGCCCACCTACCCACCTACAGTAATGCAAGGCTATCTACCAGATAATAGACTCTTCCAAATACCATGTTAATCATTCTGTGGCTGTTATGGTACTCAAGCCAACTGGATTACGTCTGCATTTAAAAGATCCCTGTCTGAAGACCGAGCCTTAGAGAATGATTATTCCTATTATTTTTGCCACTTTAATGGGCTGTAACAGCAACTGTGGAAGTAGAAGATATTTGAGTTTGGTTTTTTAATGTTTCCAGGCATTCATAGCCTGGGAAGAATCTATGAACATTTAAGAAATGTGATTTATGGTTTCAAGTGTGGCTGTGTAATCTCTAATTGCGTTGGCTCTCCTGCATTCCTTTATGCGCTGCTTGTTTCCTAGGAGGCGATCCATAAACAAGCTTTCGCCTCTTCTGACTGCCCGAATAACAGTAGCGGCCGTTCTGTGACTTTGGGGGCTTTTCTGAGAGGGCGGGGTGGGTGGGGGAAGAAGAGCTGGGGGGGGGAATGTAACATGCAGTTAGACCCTGCATTGAAAGGGGAGAACCACTTATTAGAGTCACTGAGTGAATACAAAAACAGGGAAAGTGGGATAACGTGTTTAGCATAAAACCAAAACAAGCAGGGGATTTGTGCCTCAACTAACAAATTTCAGCATGAAATGAAGAATGTGTTTCTTTCTATAGAGAAATGTTGGGGGGGGGCTGCTCCCCCTGTAGGTTTTTAAGAGAGCCGTTGTCTTCCACATTGGGTCTCAACGGTAGTGGCTTGGGGTTGGGCTGGGATTGAACGGTATTATGCGTGAGGCTTTGTGTGTTGTGCTTCTGGGATTCATCTCAATAACGCGGTGTTGCTGTCTGAACGCATGTTTGGCCTGCTTCTTGCAGGATGGAGCAAGAGGCTTCTCAGCTAGAAAAGAAACATGTACACAGTGTCTATGAAAGCACAGCCGCCTACTTCAGTGATCTGCAGAGCAAAGCATGGCCTCGTGTTCGACAGTTTCTACTCGAACAACAGCCAGGAAGCCTCATCGCTGACATAGGTAAGGTGTGACTGTTGCAGAGTATAAATTCACATGAGATACTAATAACAGAAGAAAAGGCTTCTGTGTCACATTCCATGCAATGACAAGGTTGTGCTGAAAATTTTGATGTTCCTATACACTGTAATGCATGGCCCAGGTTATGCAGTTGATTGTTAATTTATTGTCCTAAAATACATAGGATTAGATCCTACCAGCTTTTCTGCTCAGTCTTGCTGGATTCTTCTGCACAGTGCAACCCCCTTCCCATATGGTGTGTGTCCACATGGATACCACAGGCCTGGCACAACCTTCTCATGGGGTGGAAGTGGCCCCTCCTCCCTCTTCCGCCTACAAAAAAGCTGGTAGGATCCAATCCGCCAACTCCAGCCCAGATCCCCAAATGTGCTTTGTTGTGCAGACAGAGGCCAGAGGGTCTGAGCTTCTCATTCACGTTATGCATTCCTTTGCACAAGGCTCTTTTTGTAGAAAAAGCCCAGCAGGAACTCATTAGCGTAATAGGCCACACCCAGCAGCAGGGACTCATTAGCATATTGGGCCACACCCATGACAGCACAGCTCATTAGCACATTAGGCCACACCCACATGTTACCAGAAGTGTGGTTATCCAGGCACACCCACCTTTTGCTTGTTATTCTGTTTACCTTGTTTGTTGTCAAAACCCAGGGCCTTTTTTTATAGCAGGAACTCCTTTGCATGTTAGGCCACACACCCCTAATGTAGCCAGTCCTAATGAGTTCCTGCTGTTGGGTGTGGCCTATTATGCTAATGAGTTCCTGCTGGGTGTGGCCAACTTGGGAGCCAGCCGGAACTCCGTTCCTGTGCGTTCCTGCCCCAAAATAGCCCTGCCTTTGCATAAGTGAGTTGCTCTTTTCTGTTCTTGTGAGTGGGTTAGGAGTTTGGCATGTACATCAGAATACCTGCAGCTGGAGCAGTTGTAGGGTGATGTCTTACCCGTATCTGATTTTCAGCACATGGAGTGTTTTTTTGGGTTTTTTTAGTGTAATAAGAGCCATGCTGGATCAGACCAACGATTCACCTAGTTCAGCATTGTTTTCAACAGAGCCCTTCCAGATGCTCTTGGGCAAGCTAGCAAATTAAGGCATGAAAGCAACATTGCTCCCCATTTTGTCCCTGACATCTGGCACCTGGTCTTTGAACCTTGAGGAGGAACACATGCAAGCTGTCGAGGAGCACAGTCTGCTCCATCAATGAAATTGGGCTTTTGGCTCAACAAAAGCCTACGCCACAACAGATTTCTTCATCTGCAACTTGCCACAAGGCTTGTCTTTGTGCTGTGAGTAACATACTGTGGGTAGCTTTGAATGCCTAAATGCTCTAAATGCTGTGCTATGTACACGTAACTCTATGCTGCACTGTGGTGTTTGATTCCTAGAGTGTTTTTTAAAGAAATGTGCGGGCTGCTGCTTTGGAAATGTTGCTCTCTTGCTATTTTCATGTGCTCTCTTGCCCTCTTATAGCTCTTGTGGCATGGCCTTGCAGATAATACTCCCTTTAGCAGACCAACAATACACAGTACTGTTCCTGAAAGAAATTCCAGGCTTTTCAACAGAATTGCTACTAATGCAATGATGTCTTTCGCCTGGCAGCTCCCTGGCCTCTCCCCACTGTAAATGTTATTCTCTGTCCCTTGCCTCTGACTGTGGTACACTTTCCAAAACCTCACTGGGAAAAAAGAAATGTCTGCCAGTGATTTTTTCATTGAAATAGCTCACTTCTTGGCAATACTTTCAAACCGTTCCCGCAGGGAGTGAGTCAGAAAATGTAATCGCTCTTCACACTTAACAGGTGCGCACCTTTAATAAATACAAAGCCATGCTCCCATCCAGCAAGGGATACCTGTATGCCGAAACAGCTTTCCTGACATGTACAGCTGTGCTCACAGAGGTGTACCTGCGCCATAGTACTTATCCAGGCCCCACAGGACTGACTAGATCCGTCTTCTGATTCATGTATCTTAGTTGTTGCCCATGTGGGGCCCATTAGGGCCCCACATTAAAATGCATTTTGATTTTCCTATCTGAGAAGCTCTGAAAATGTGATTGATTGGGGGAGTGCTATATGCACAGGCTGGCATTAGAATGATAAACACACAGAGCTGCTGTAGGCAAAGAGCTGAGCCTAGGCGTGTAGCCAGAATCAAGGATGGGCATTGTTGGACCAGTGCCAAGGCCCCAGGCTTTGGAAGTATCCATTAGAATATAAGAAGAGTCCTGCTGGATCAGATCAGTGGTCCATGTAGTCCAGCATCCTGTCTCACACAGTGGCCAACAACAAGCTCCTCTGGACGGTCAGCAATGGGGCATAGAGGCTGAGGCCTTCTCCTGATGTTGCCTCCTGGCTCTGGGATTCAGAGGATCAGTGCCTCTGAATGTGGAGGATCCCTTTAGTCATCACGGCTAGTAGCCACTGGTAGACCTATCCATGAATCTTTTAAAGCCATCTATGCCTGTGGCCATCACTACATCCTCTGGCAGTGGATCCCATGTTTTAATTACTTGTTCTGAAAAGAACTATTTCCTTATGTCCTGAATTTACTGCCCATCAGCTTCATTGGATACTTTCAAGTTCTACAGTTTTGGGAGAGGGAGAAAAAGTTCTCTATGTCAACTCTCTCCACCCTGTGCATAATTGTATAAAGCTCTGTCACGTCCCCCCCCCCTTTGTTTGTCTCTTTTCTAAACTGAAAAGTCCCAGACTCTTCAGCCTTTTCTCATGGGAAAGGGGATCCAACCTCTTAATCATCCTGGTTGCCTTCTTCTGTACTTCTCCAGCTCTGCAATGTCCTTTCTGAGAAGTGGTGACCAAAACTGCACACAGTATTCCAAATGAGGCTGTGCCATAGATCTGTTTATAATGTTGGGTGTTTTATTTTCAATCTCTATCTAATAATTCCCAGCATAGATTTTGCCTTTTTTCAGTGCTGTAGCCCACTGGGTTGGCATTTTCATTGAGCTACAGTGTAAACTAAACCATGCTTCTTTTAATTGTTCTAAGGGCAACTTAATCTGCAATGATAACAAGCCTATCCTGCAAAACAAACCTACACTACAAAATAGGGTTGCCAAGTGTCACTTACTTCTTCCGCGGGGGACTCCCAGGTGGCTCCCGGAGTGTAAGCGCGCGCCGCGTGCATGTCACCAGGAAGTGACGTTATGATGGCAGGCACGCTGGGGGCGGGGCCACGACCATACAAGGGAAAACCATAGTGTTTCTAATGAGTTCCTGCTGTTGGGTGTGGCCTATTATGCTAATGAGTTCCTGCTGGGCGTGGCCAACTCAGGAGCCAGCCGGAACTCCGTTCCTGTGCGTTCCTGCCCCAAAATAGCCCCGAGTATAGCCTTTGACTTTTTCCACTGCTGCAGCACACTGGGTTGATACTTTCATTGAGCTATCTACTACGACCCCAAGATCTTTTCCCCTCTCAATCTCAGCAAGTACAGACCCCATAAACCAATACCTGAAGTTGGGATTTTTTTGTTCCACTTTAAACTTAACAACATTGAACTTCATCTGCCACACTGTTGCCCACTCACCCAGTTTGTGGAGATCCTACAAGAGCTCTTCAGTCAGCCTTAGTTTTCATCATCCTGAATCATTTTGTGTCATCTGCAAACTTGGCCACTACACTACTCACCCCTAGTTCCAGATCATTTATGAATAAATTAAATAGCACTGGCCCCAATACTGATCCTTGTGGGACCCCACTGCTTGCTTCCCTCCATTATGAGAACTGTCCATTTATTTCTACTCTTTGCTTCCTGTCATTTAACCAATTTTTAATCCATAGAGAACCTGTCCTCTTATCCCATGACTGCTAAGTTTGCTCAGGAGTCTTTGCCTTGTGAAAAGCCTTTTGAAAGTCCAAGTCTACTGCGTCACTGTTATTTACATGCTTGTTCACTTTCTCAAAGCACCCCAAAAGTTTGGTGAGGCAGGACTTCCCTTTGTAGAAGCCATGCTGGTTTTCCCTCAGCGGGCTTTGTTCCTCTATGTGTCTAACAATTCTACCCTTGATTACAGTTCCTACTAATTTGCCTGGGATGGATGTTAGACTGACTGGCCTGTAATTACCTTGTTCCCCTCTGGAACCCTTTTAAAAAATCGATGTAATGGGTTAGTAGATCAACAGCAATGAATACAGCCTGCTCTCTCACTCTGTCTCTCTGGTTGCTGGGAGTGGTTGCAATGTCCCGCCCCCCCCTACATGCATTCCACCACCACAGGGGGAGTTGCTGGCTCTTCCGTTTCCTCTCATTCTCCTCTGCCAGACAGAGGCCTGCAGAAGTGGCTGCTTGCCTGTTCACTCACCTGCTCAAGTGAGCAGTGCTGACTGCTAGTAGGAGTAGGGGCAGCAGCCAACCAGAGGGAGAGGGCATGCTCGGAAGCAGTCATGGCTGCTCATTTGCAGTGGCAAAAGAAGATGGTATTTCTGGCCACTGTGTGATACAGAGTGTTGGACTGGATGGGCCTTTGGCCTGATCCAACATTGGCGTCTCTTATGTTCTCTCTTATGTTCTTATCCCCTTGCCTCCTCTCTCTGTCTGGGTCATTGCTGCTTCTGGAAGGCCCTGCTAGGGAGTATCTTGCCAAGAGTCCCCCGGATCTATGACTGGCCCTGTCCAGTGGCCTGTATTATCTGACACTGGATATTCTTTGGAAATATGCATGGAGTGGATTGACGATTCAAATGAAGGATTAGCTTTGACTTCTGGCCACTATTTAAGGTTGATCTTTATTTCTGTCGGTTGTTAAGGGGCAATATTTCTCCTCTTGTGAAGAACTGCACAAATGATTGAGCCATGGTGGAATTGTGTACTTGGGTGTATTTTCCCCCTGTATACGGGATGAAAACTCTTTGCATAACAGTTTTTTGTTTTTCTTCCCCCAAGGATGTGGGACTGGGAAGTATCTTGGCGTCAACAGCCAGGTGTATAATCTGGGCTGCGATTACTGCGGCCCTTTGGTGGAGATTGCAAGAAATAATGGTTGTGAAGTGATGATCTGTGACAACCTTAATCTTCCTTTTCGGGGCCAGTGCTTAAACGCCATCATCTCTGTCGGAGGTAAGGAAGTTAAAGCAGTCTGCGCGTCTGACAAAAATCACCTGTCCACTGTGTTTTCTGATAACTATGAAAAACGCAATCAATATGTACTGACAACTTCTTTCAGTGTACAGTGCTCAGCTCTACATCAATGCCTGCTGGTTTTGTCCTGAAAGAGCAGAGATGATAACCATTCTTGTCAGCAGCTGTGCAAAGGTTTTTAAAAAAAGAAGCTTGCAGCAGTCTTTAGCAAGCAGAGGGATATGAAATAAATTTTCTTCTTCAGTTTAGCATAAAAGAGAGCGCCTGAGGCTTAGGCTGGGGGTGGGAGGAGCAGGAATTAGCTCTTGGGTACGAAGAAGAAGGAGGAGGGATTTATACCCTGCCTTTTACTACCCAAAGGAGTCTCAGAGCGGCTTACAAGCCCTTTCCCTCCCCCTCCCCACAACAGACACCCTATGGGGCTGAGAGAACTCTCTCGAGAACTGCCCTTGAGAGAACAGCTCTGAAAGAACTTATGACTGACCTAAGGTCACACCAGCAGCTGCATGTGGAGGAGTGGGGAATCAAACCCTGTTCTCCCAGATTAGAGTCTGCTCGCCCAACCACTACACCAAACTGGTTCTTGTAATGGGGCAAACAGAGCATGTTGTCCATTCCCCTTTCTGGCTAGACAAGAAAAGAAACAGTGCAGCTTTTAAAAATGACATATGGGGTTGGATCCTGTGACTCCTTTCCCCTGAGTTGGAATGCTATTACTGTCCTCTACGAAGCCGTCCTTTTCTCCATCAGAGGAGGTCTTAGCAGAAGAAAATTATAGGATCCAGCTCAGCAGAAAGGAGTCATAGGATCCAACCCAGTATATGTAGATATAGATATATATATAAAAAATTTGACATTAGTTTATCTATTACAATACCAAAAATATTTTAAATTTGTTATTACGCATGAGCAATTCGAGCTTCAGGGAACTGTTTAACCACCCTAATTGATTGGTTAAAGATTGCAGCCTACTTGAATGAGTCTATAAATTTATCTACTGGAATGTGTAGGCTAAAATGAGAAGCTAGGTGGGAAACTGGCTGGGGTGGGGCTTTCAGCTAGGGACTGGCCATGCTCCCAGTCTCCCCCCATCTGTTACAGGGATGAGTCATCCGCATTTCTCATAAGAAGAGCCCTGCGCTGGATTGGACTAGTTGTCTATTTAGTTGGGCTTTCTCCTTCTAACGGTGGCCAAGCAAGTTGTCTGCATTTGTCAGCATTTTCTGCTTGCAAAGGAGGACTTGTTTTTTTTGCAGTTGAGTTAAAACTGAACAGTTCTGAGGCAAAGTCTGCAGAGAGCCCAGGGCAGAGACTCCGGCTCAAACTAGGGTTGCCAACCCCCCCAGTTTGCCAGGGGTCCCCCGTTTTTTTTTGGGGGGGGTTCTACCCGCCACCGGCCAGATGGCCGGTGGGGAAGCCCCACCCCCAACACCTTAAGTGTGTGCAACCATGTTTCATCCCAAGCGCGAACTCCGCAAGCTTGCAGGGAAAAGCCAGCTTCGTTCTTGAAAGGGAAACGCAGCTGCTCTTAAAGGGGAAACGCCGGCTGCCGGCTACTTTAACTGCAGGGAACTGCAGTTTCTGGAGATCCGGTGCACGGGCGGGTGGGGGGGGCGGCAGACGTCCCCAACGTGACATCATCACGTGGAGATGCCCCACCCCCTCCAGGAACGCCCCCAAAGTTCCCTGCTGGGGGTGGAAGATGGACTTGGCAACCCTAGCTCAAACTCATCATCAGGAAAGGCAAAGCCAGGCACATGTTGTTTCTAGCTCCTTATTGGACGATGAGCGACTGTGGATCTGTTACTTACTCCTGAATGTCTGCATTTAGCTTAATACTGTATGTCATAATGAACAGAATGTATTGAAATTATTTATCCCCAACGCCACCTTGTACTAAAGGGCCAGTGGGTTTTTTTGATAGCTTCACATAAACAGGGTTGTATTCTTCTGCATGAGTATAGAAAAAATACAGGATGCAGTGGGTGGGTAGAGAGTCCAGTTTCCTGGGATCTTGGCTTCCCTTTCATTTTTCCAAGGCAAGTTTCTGGGATGCACAGCTGTGAAGATGATGTTCTTGAACCTTGAGGAGGCACGTCTGAACAGTTTTTCCAGTGGTTAGATGCTGGAGCTACAATTGGGGAGTCTCCACCTCCTGGAAGTTCCAGGCCCCCAAGATGTTACGTTTGCCCAAACTAGGGCCAGAACGTTTTCGGTGGCGGATCCTACCTGGTGGAATGAACTCCCGGAGGAGATCCGGGCCCTGCGGGACCTTATACAGTTCCGCAGGGCCTGCAAGACAGAGCTCTTCCGCCAGGCTTTTGAGTAGGAGCCGCCGCCACCACTATTCCACTACCGTGGTACTGTTTCATCATCTACCCCTATTATGTGGGGGTATATGTCGCCTGGCGGAAGTGGGGAGAACATCACTGCTGGAGCCCTCACTATTTAATAAAGCTGGCCGTCGATTTGGGATTACTGTCCATCTTGGGGATTTAGATACAGGATAATAGAGCACCTTAAATACTGTTATGAATTTTATTGTGGATATGTAATATTGTTTTATTGTATTTTATCTATTTAATCCGGCATTAGCCGCTTGTTAGCCACCCTGAGCCGCTTGGAAGGGCGGGATATAAATCTCAAAATAAATAAATAAATAAAATAAATAACTCCACTGCCATTGTTCTGTCAGCAAAACCAGAATAAATGGTGTAAAACTGCACAATGTATCTCAACTGTAGAACTGAGATGTTCCTGGGACAGAATTTTAATGGTAACTTAACGTTGGTCAAGATTTTGTATTGCTCAGAGTCTGCTGATTGCTGAACACAAATTCCTCTTTTGCTTCTTTCCCAGTGATTCACCATTTCTCCACTAAGCAAAGACGAATCAAGGCAATAAAGGAGATGGCCAGGCTGCTGGTCCCTGGAGGACAGATGATGATATACGTCTGGGCCATGGAACAAAAGACGCGGCGCTTTGAGAAACAAGACGTGTTTGTTCCCTGGGACAGAGCCTTGTGCTCTCAGCTCCTTTCCGAATCCAATAAGGCCGGGCTCAGGAACGATCTCGTGCGTGCTGTAAAACCACAGACTCCGCACGCACCGCACCTGACGGACTCTGAATACCTTTGCCCTCTTGCCCTTGACCAGAAGCATCCCCACAGGACTGAGAGCTGCTTACCTGAAGCCTGCTGCGTGAAAATGTCCGACGAGGAAGAAAACCGGTTTTACAGTGTTCTGGGGCGATCCTTTCGTGCCTGGTTCTCCTCCAGATCTTTGGACGAGTCAGCCTTGCGGAAGCCAAACGGGAAGCTGGAGCCTCTGAAGAACATGGCTGGGTGGAGGAACAGCACTGTATCCATCCAGCCGTCAAGGCACTGCAGTTTAGATTTAGGTTGTCAGGGAGCTTTGCTGAAAGGGCAAAGGTTAGACGACTACGAGGAAGTGTTTATGAAGCACGTGGCTTGCAAGAAAATGGAATGGCTGAGAGCCTCGAGGTCGCTGAGGGACTTCAACGGTGAGCCACCTGTATTAGCTCAAAATAAGAATGGAGAAACCTTGTTTCTGAGTGACCCTGTAGAAAACAGAAGCAACGGCTACATCTATCAAGGCAGCGGTCGTTCCCTTTCAGGCAGACATTTTAGAAGAACGTCATCTACCGGCTCCAGTGACTCTATTGTAGATGCTGCTGTAGCTGTGGAAGATCAGACGGCTCATGGACTGGATACAAAAGCCTTCATGCGCTATTACCATGTTTTTCGGGAAGGGGAGCTGTGCTCTCTGCTGGAAGAAAGTGTGCCTGAGGTTCACGTACTGAGTTCAAGCTACGATCATGGGAACTGGTGCATCATCGTAGAGAAAACAGATGTGCCACTGCAAGTGTAACTGTGGGGTGAAAAATACCCCCAAGAACTTCAGACTCTGCTCCCTGTGGAATTTAAAAGCATTTGTCTGTCTGTCACTCGCATTATGTGCATCTGTACGAGTCGTGCATTGTGAAAAGAGATGCTTGACATCGGGCTGAAAAATTAGCTGTCACATCCAGCCATCATAATTTAATGTTGCCTTTAGGAAACCTGTTTTTATATATATATATATATTTATATATATATATAAAACAGGTTATGTATGTATGTAAAGTTTTGTTTTAGAGGTAAAACTTTTTTTAAGGTAAGGGGCAAGGCACACCCACCCACCCACACATTTAAAATAGCAGATGTCAAGCCTGAATCCACAGGCATCCACCTGTGTGAGTCTTTTCTTTGCTGAGCTTTTGGTTCCCACGTATTGTTAGCAAGATTCATCTTATTCCCCACCCTCTGGTTAGGGACCATAATACTTTCACATTCTGTGTAGTAACTTTTCCCGCTGTTGGCAAAAATGTCCATAGCACTTCCTACAATGTTGCTTTTCCACTTTTCTTTTTAACAGTCTAAGGTGAGTGCTTTAGCGCTAAACCGCTATAGCACTGAAGTGCTTTAGCGGCACCACTGAGATGCATTGACTCCATTGATTCAATGCATCTCAATGGTATCACTATAGCACTTCAGTACTTGGAGAAAAACCCTATGGAGAGCACTGTAGCGCTAAACCACTATAGCACTGAAGTGCTATAGTGGTTTAGCGCTACAGTGCTCTCCATAGGGTTTTTCTCCAAGTACTGAAGTGCTATAGTGATACCATTGAGATGCATTGAATCAATGGAGTCAATGCATCTCAGTGGTGCCGCTAAAGCACTTCAGTGCTATAGCGGTTTAGCGCTAAAGCACTCACCTTAGACTGTTAAAAAGAAAAGTGGAAAAGCAACATTGTAGGAAGTGCTATGGACATTTTAAACAGCACATCACTCTGATTCAGAAGCACAATGAAGGGGTTGAAAACAAGAAAAAGTAGTTTCTCTCAAAAATGGCTCAGCCGTGCTTTGCTAACCTGACACAAGCAGGTTTGTATGAACAGGTAAATAAATTCTGCTAGCAGTTGGTTTCTAAAATGGGTCTGTGAAATGACAGGAAAAAATCCATTAGCAACCACTTACTAAAACAGAATATACGAAGGCATTGAAAAGGGCATATGAAAATCAAGGCCATTGCAGGTAGAAGCAGTTATAAACAACATCCACCAAAACAAAAACTCTCTCGAAGGTGACCATATTCCTTTTACTCCCCACATCTTTTAAAATCCGCTCTTTCTAAAAAAGAGAGGTTCATTTCAACCAAGGAAGCTGGCCCTGTACTATTCAGTATCAATGACAAGCATGGTTTAAGGCTGCAAACCTGTACTCACTTGCATGCACAGCTTCCAAACACAGGCCTAATGCACTCCATTACAAACCTTGATCATGTCACCCCCTCAGCCGTTGTTTCTCCAAGCTAAAGAGCCCCAAGCGCTTTAACCTTTCTTCATATGGAAAGTGTTCCAACCCTTTTATCATTCCAGTTGCCCTTTTCTGCACTTTTTCCAACGCTATAATATCCTTTTTGAGGTGTGATGACCAGAACTGTACACAGTACTCCAAATGAGGTCGCACCATGGATTTATTCAGGGGCATTGTGATATTGGCTGATCTGTTTTCAATTCCCTTCCTAATAATCCCCAGCATAGCATGGGCCTTTTTAATTGCAGTCACACATTGTCTTGACATTTTCATTGGTTATCTACTATGACTCCAAGACCTCTCTCTTGGTCAGTCTCTGCCAGTTGGAACCCCATCAATGTTTATTTATAGTTAGGATTTTTGGCCCCAATGTGTTTATCACTTTGCACGTGGCCACATTGAACCCCATTTGCCACGTTGATGCCCACTTGCCCATCTTTGACAGATCCCTTTGGAGTGTCTCACAATCCTCCCTGGTTCTCACCACCCTGAACAACTTCGTGTCATCTGCAAATTTAGCCACTTCACTGCTTACTCCCAACTCCAAATCATTAATAAACAAGTCTCTTTCCCTGACTTCTGCCAAGTTCTTCTTTATTAGTGTTGTCAGTTTTTGGGTTTGTGGCACCTGTGCCTCAAATAGTTGTGTGACAGGCAGGGATTCAGCTGGTGAAGTATTCCCCATTAAGGAAATAAGGAGGCTATGGGTAGCTTTGCCTGCTGAATTTCCTCCTGCAATGCAGTTGTTAAAGGCACAAAGTCCTGTCCCTTCCCAGTCTATTCCTGGTACAACTTCTTCTGTCAGCTACTTCACTGAAGTGAGCTACTTCTGTAAATATTTTCCTGGACTGTCACAGCTTCACTGTACTTATATCAGGGCATTGAATCAGCTTTTCTCTGTTATCAAGATTCATCTTATTCCCCACCCTCTGGTTAGGGACCATAATACTTTCACATTCTGTGCAGTAAGTTTTCCCGCTGTTGGCACTCAAATGTTTGTTAGATACCAGTTGTTGTAGCAAAGCATTGTAAATGCCATTCATAGCAAGTAATGATTGTCACCAAAATACTAGCCTATTTGTGTCTGTCTATAACAGGAGATAAGCCAATGACTTTATGTGACGTTAGTGTTAGAACTTGCAATATGTTTGTTTGGGAAGATCGGTTTGGGTAAATATTGCAATACTATCAGCTGAATTGCATAATTCTCCAGAGCACGTCTTCCATACTTTTAGGTGGACTCTGAAACATCTCTGCTTTGCTAGTATAAATGAACAGATCTGTTTCTAGAAGGTTTTTTTAAAAATAACATTTGGAAGAGATTCCCTGTCTCCCCCTGCCTCTCAGTGGCACAGCTTTAAAGTACATTAATTACTGGATAGATGGCGGTGGACCACATGGTCCAAGGTTCTGGTTTTGTGTGAGACATTCCCTTAGGACAATGTTCCTAGCAGACGATGTTACGGTTGAGATGTGGAAGACGAAGGCAGTACACCTGAAGCTGCCATCTGTAGAGCTG
>NW_015175988.1:464060-464200 GCF_001447785.1 Gekko japonicus | reverse complement strand
TTTTTTTTTTAAAGGAAAATGCTGGGGATTGAAGCCAGGTCTTCCTCCTTGCCATGCATCTTCCTTGTTTGCACATCATGTTGAATCCCAAAAGCTGTAAGAATAACAACTTGGGGGGGAAGCTTGGTAAACCACTGGTT
>NW_015175988.1:456925-461005 GCF_001447785.1 Gekko japonicus | reverse complement strand
TAGGGACCATAATACTTTCACATTCTGTGCAGTAAGTTTTCCCGCTGTTGGCACTCAAATGTTTGTTAGATACCAGTTGTTGTAGCAAAGCATTGTAAATGCCATTCATAGCAAGTAATGATTGTCACCAAAATACTAGCCTATTTGTGTCTGTCTATAACAGGAGATAAGCCAATGACTTTATGTGACGTTAGTGTTAGAACTTGCAATATGTTTGTTTGGGAAGATCGGTTTGGGTAAATATTGCAATACTATCAGCTGAATTGCATAATTCTCCATGCAAGTAATGATTGTCACCAAAATACTAGCCTATTTGTGTCTGTCTATAACAGGAGATAAGCCAATGACTTTATGTGACGTTAGTGTTAGAACTTGCAATATGTTTGTTTGGGAAGATCGGTTTGGGTAAATATTGCAATACTATCAGCTGAATTGCATAATTCTCCAGAGCACGTCTTCCATACTTTTAGGTGGACTCTGAAACAGCTCTGCTTTGCTAGTATAAATGAACAGATCTGTTTCTAGAAGATTTTTTTTAAAAATAACATTCGGAAGAGATTCCCTGTCTCCCCCTGCCTCTCAGTGGCACACCTTTAAAGTACATTAATTACTGGATAGATGGCGGTGGACCACATGGTCCAAGGTTCTGGTTTTGTGTGAGACATTCCCTTAGGACAATGTTCCTAGCAGACGATGTTACGGCTGAGATGTGGAAGACGAAGGCAGTACACCTGAAGCTTCCATCTGTAGAGCTGAACCTCTGATCTTGCAAGGCCAGTATTGCCTACCCTGACTGGCAGCGGCTGACCAAGGTCTCTGGTAGTCACATAAACTACTTGTTGTTGTTGTTCAGTCGCACAGTCGAGTCCGACTCTTCGCGACCCCATGGACCAGCTCCCGCCAGGCCCTCCTGTTTTCCGCTGTCCTCTGAGGTTTGCTCAATTTCATGTTCGTTGCATCGATGACACTGTCTAACCATCTCATCCTTTGCCGTCCCCATGTTCTTTGACCTTCAATCTTTCCCAGCATCACGGTCTTCTCCAGTGAGTGCTCCCTTCTCATTGGGTGGCCAAAGTATTTGAGCTTCAATTTCATTATCTAGCCTTCCAGGGAACAGTCAGGGTTGATTTCTTTTAGAATTGACTGATTTGATCGTTTAATTTTTTTTAAAAAAATGGAAAATGCTGGGGATTGAAGCCAGGACCTTCTGCACACAAAGCAGATACTCTGCCCATGGATCCACAGCCTCTTCCCAATAATTATATAATTTTTAAAGATCACATGCGCTTAAAGATCACTGGTTCTGCCTGAAAGTTAGGATGCCCAGGCAAATGGTGCTATGCTTGGAGATGCTTGGTTTTCTTCCTTTCAGTGTAGAGGCACCTCTTGGAGTTTTGCCTTCAGGCAGTTTGGGATGGATATCGGTACAAGTGATTATGAAAGTAATATTCTTCACATTTTTGCACTTCTAGGTGATCTGCAAAGGGGAGACTGTGCAAAGGTGAAAATAGAAGGTCTTCCTCCTTGCCATGCATCTTCCTTGTTTGCACATCATGTTGAATCCCAAAAGCTGTAAGAATAACAACTTGGGGGGAAGCTTGGTAAACCACTGGTTCTAGAATGATCATTCACAGCATTTAATAATGTGATCCTAACAGAGTTAAATTCTCAATGGGCATAGAAGAGTTTGACTCTGCTTGAGATGACACTGTGACATCATCCACTCCATCTCAATGATACAAGGGTACATCTTTCTATCCCCTTTTGGTTCATGGACACAAGGTCTTGAACAACCCCAAACCATAAAATAATGACATACTTCTAAAGAATTTCAATTTAACTTTTAGCCCATGATGGTAAATATTTCACTCCATTGTTTCACCTCTTAGCCAGTAGCACACTGTTACTCTGTGCTTTGGAGGATGGACAGGCTCAGGCTTCAGTGGAACTCCAAGAGAACCAAATTCTAGACTGAAAGGGCAGCTACCAGGAAGTCCTTAGAAGCTAGCTTTGGAACATAGATGGTGAAGGGCTGAAGTGCAGTGGGAAATAAGGAGAAGCAGATTCATGTCTAATAGCACCTTAGAGACCAACAACGTTTTGGGGGTACATGTTTTTGAGAGTCAAAGCTCCCTTAAGAACATAAGAGAAGCCAATGTTGGATCAGGCCAATGGCCCATCCAGTCCAACACTCTGTCATACAGTGGGCAAAAATACCAGGTGCCATCAGTGGGGCCAGGACACTAGGAGCCCTCCCACTGTTGCCTTCCCCAAGCACCAAGAATACAGAGCATCACTTGCCCCAGCCTGAGAGTTCCTATCTATACCTTGTGGCTAATAGCCACTGATGGACCTCTGCTCCATATGTTTATCCAACTCCCTCTTGAAGCTGTCCATGCTTGTAGCCGCCACCCTTCATCAGGTGTCTGACTCTCTCTGATGAAGGTTTGACTCTCGCTGATGAAGTGTGCATGCGCATGAAAGCTTATATCCAGAATTAAACTTTGTTGGTCTTAAAGGTGCCACGGGACTCACCCTTGGTTTGGTTTGTTCAGACCAACATGGCGACCCACCTGAAACTTCTACCTTGATAGTCTTTTTGGTCTCTAAGGTGCTATTGGGCTTGAGTCTAGCTGTTCTACTGCAGACCAGCTTGGCTGGCCTGTTGGGAATAAAAGGCAGAAGCCATTTCTCATGTTTGGTAGTCCTGAGTGTTCGGCCTTGGAAGGCGGTCACCACCACCACCACACTGTATCAAATCCAGCAGGCAATATTAACCAAATCCATCTTTACTTAACAACGATCTGTCGGCATGGATTACAGTCTGCTGATATTGCTGAGCCTTGAAGTGAGGCTTGCAATACAAACGTCATCAGTCGAAGTTGAACAAATGTGTTGTGGTTGTTGTTTTTCATTGCAAATGTCAATCTTTCACAAGTGCTGTCCCATTTTATGGGCCAGTAGATGAAAATACTTCTGCGACACGGGGAAAAGTCACTGGCTTTCTACAACATGCAATCACCTTGGGTGATTACCTTGACAGCACAAACGAGCTTGTGGAGGATCCAACTGTGTGTATTCTTTGTACGACATGTTGACATTTGTTGTTTTCCATGTGCCTGTTTTGCAAATCTTCTGGCAGCGAGATAAGCAATGCGAATGACCGGATTGACTTGGTTTTGTTTACAGGGAAGGGTTCTGCCGCTGCCTGGATTCTGTTTGGCAGGACACCTAATGGACATTAGATCAGAGTCTGCACTGATGTAGGCTGGAGCGTCACGTTTGTGGGATCTAGTGTCATATTTATGTAGCCTGTAACATAGCACAAGTGTGAATGTCCACGAACGTGGTCAGCCTTCAGAGCTAACTCATTATCATTCGCTTTGTATTCCAACCGGCAGCTACACAGTGTTGTCAGTTTCCAAGCGTGTACCCAAACATAATAGTATAACGGTTGAATTTGCCTATACCGAAGTTAAAATGTTAAACTTTATTGAGCTTTAAATGTTTGGGTGGTTTTTTTGGACTATTCCAAGGTACATTAATAAATACTATTTATGCTGTGTATTATAAAAGCTGGCGTCTTGGAAAGCTTCTGTTTTATTGTCTGATCAGAGAACTTGCTATCAACGCTTGCTTGCAGGTGGTGGGAAAAACTCTGGGCTTGAAAATAAGCATGTTAAACGGGCACATCTGGATCCTGGGGTTGAAATCTGACCTCACGGTTGCCCTGTCTCTGGAGTATGGATGATGTTCATGGGGTACAGCTGGAGGCAGGCCCGTAGCCAGGATTTTGTGACTTGTGGGGCAAAATTTTTTCTGGTGGGGCTGCCATTATTTGTCATCAGGGCTTTTTTTTGTAGAAAAAGTCCAGCAGGAACTCATTAGCATAACAGGCCACACCCAGCAGCAGAAATCCATTAGCATATTAGGCCATGCCCCCTGACTGCACCACTCATTAGCATATTAGGCTGCATTCCCATGTTACCAGAAGTGTGGTCATCCAGCCACACCGACCTTTTGCTTCTTATTCTGTTTACCTTGTTTGTTGTCCAAACCCAGGGCTTTTTTGGTAGCAGG
>NW_015175988.1:442296-456500 GCF_001447785.1 Gekko japonicus | reverse complement strand
CAAACCAAATAGCTGATCTGGGTAGCAAGGCATGTAGCCTGTTTTCCCAAATAACAAACACGGTGGTGGAAAGTGCCGTCACGTCACAGCTGACCATGGGGTTTCCAAGGCAAGAGACGTTCAGAGATGGTTTACCATTGCCTGCCTCTGTGTCACAACACACTGCGAGTCCTGAGTGGTCTCCCTTCCAAATACAAGCTTGGGCCAACCCTGCTTAGCTTCTGAGATTAGAAGAGATCAGGCTAGCCTGGGCTATACAGGTCAGGGCAAATGACAAATAAGTCAGAGAAAAGCACAGGTACAGTCCTCAAATGGACTGTTGGGGAGGCATGGCCTGCGTTATAGATCTATATAACGCACCTGTACATGTATACACAATAGAAGACCTGTGAGATATGGGACTGGTTACTCATAAGTACCAGGGCTATTTTTGGGCAGGAATCAGGGCAAATGACAAATAAGTCAGAGACAAGCACAGGTACAGTCCTCAAATGGAGTGTTGGGGAGGCATGGCCTGCATTATAGATCTATATAAGCACTTGTACATGTATACAAAATAGAAGACCTGTGAGATATGGGACTGGTTACTCATAAGTAAGCCCAGGGCTATTTTTGGGCAGGAACGCACAGGAATGGAGTTCCGGCTGGCTCCTGAATTGGCCACGCCCAACAGGAACCCATTAGCATCATAGGCCACACCCAACAGCAGAAACTCATTAGGATTGGCTACATTAGGGGTGTGTGGCCTAACATGCAAAGGAGTTCCTGCTACAAAAAAAGCCCTGGACCGTTTTGACAACAAACAAGGTAAACAGAATAACAAGCAAAAGGTGGGTGTGGCTGGATGACCACACTTCTGGTAACACAGGAGTGTGGCCTCATATGCTAATCACCTGTGCTGTCAGGGGTGTGGCCTAATATGCTAATGATTTTCTGCTGTTGGGTGTGGCCAATTATGCTAATGAGTTCCTGCTGGGCTTTTTCTACAAAAAAAGCCCCGAGTAAGCCCCATGGAATCAACTGGGGCTTACTTCTTAAGAAGTGTACTGAGGATGAGAACCACACAGCCCTATTATCTTGTCTCCATCCATGGCGCTGATTGAGGATAATTACATAATACAGTGAAGGTTCCCAAAATGGGAGAGAAACCATATGTGGGTTATACTGCAGAACAGTACAAAGGTCTGATTTTTGCAGGTGGAAATCTGTTAGGTGACCTGTTTTTTTATTGTTTGTTTTGGTTCATCTGATGAGTGCCACAGAAGTGCAAAACTATGGGGAGGGGGGGGACCTTGGGCAGTGAAGGAGAAGGCCTCAGTGTATTGCAAGTGGACATTTGGTGTTAGATGGCCCTCTTCTGGACTCAGGAGGTAACTGTTGGTCTGTGTGAACTGAAGACTACAGTTGTTGCTTCTAAAAAGACCTTCAGTGGGGTCTTACTCACTGATAGCAGAGCTGATGAAATTAAAAAGCAGAGAGAGGGAGAACTCTGCTTCTTCCCAAATTAGCAACCCCTTGTCCATATGAATGGCTTTATTTCAGGCTGGACAAAGAGTAGGCTTCACCACCATCCACAGCATGTTCGCTGGATGTGAAAGACCACGATTCTGCTTCGTAAAATCCCTACCACTGGAATGTATTCATCACATTTCTACCTTGCCTCCCCCACCCATGGCATTCGCAGGTTCCCTTCCCAGGTGTAGGTTTGCCAGCTCTGGGTTGGGAAACACCTAGAGATTTGGGGGGTGGAGCCTGGGGAGGGCTGAGACCAGTGGGGTATAATGCCACGGAGTCCACTATCCAAAGTAGCAACTTTCTCTAGGGGAACGGACATCTGTCCCCTGGAGATCAGTCCTAATTCCAGGAGATCTCCAGGTCCCACCTGGAGACTGTCAACCCTACCAGGCAGACTTCCCATGTAGGACAGACCAGATCTGGATTCATTTAGAGTTTGCCAGAATAATTTAGGGCTGCACATCTGGCCTGGGAAATTCCTGGAGATTTGACAGTGACCGGAGAGGGCGGAGCCTGGGGAGCGGAAGAAACTCAGGAGGGATGTGATGCCACAGAGTCCATCTTCTGGAGCTCCCTTTCATGCAGAGGAGCTGATCTCTGTAGTCTGGAGATCAGTGTCAATTCTTGGAAGACTCCAGACCCCACCTGGAGGCTGGCATCCCCAGCCAGTTGCTGTATCACGTGCCTTTGGGCAATGCACTGGGAACAGATCGCTGTTGAAGGGCTGGCGCCCTTCCCCTGAATTTTAATTGGGGTGCGGAGAACAAATGCATTTCCCTCCCTCTCATGTTCGTGCATTAAAAGCACTAATATCACTGCTCAGCTCAGTAGTACAGTTTGCAGATTACAAAGTAAGTTTGCCTGTGTTTAAATCACTTCGGTTCTTGCATCAATTGCATTGGGTTGCCAAGAATTCTGGTCTAATTTTTGCCTTTTATTCTGGAAGAGTGATAGGTTACCTTGGCACTCCTCGCCCCAAATAGTCTAGTCATGTTCGTTCATTTGTTTGTTCGTTCATTCGTTCATTCATTCGTTCGTTCGTTCGTTCATTCATTCATTCATTCATTCATTCATATTAGGGCATTTGTGTGCTGCATCTCCATAAAATACGTCCTAAAGTGGCTTACAGTAAAATCAATTAAAAATGAAGCCATTAAAACAACAATAATAATGAAACCAAAACAAAAGTTACAGGAGGTGTCACTTAAAAACTCTTGTTTTTTTTAAAAATGATCATTTGTGCTGCTCCTGGGTGTAAGGATCCTTTGGAATTCCATTGTCCATGCTGTTGTTTTGGATATTTATTGCTATTTAAGTGTTTTGTATTTTGGTACTGTTGCTCTGGTCAGGTTTTATGAGTGATTGTTGGAAGCTGAATGCTATTCTGTCTGTTTCTGGTGTGAAATTAAAACAGAGTATAATATATTGGTTGGTTGGTTGGTTATTTTCGGTGCTATCTGTAAACCTTCTCGGTATGACCAAGTAAATACTGCCCATAAATGAAATGGCAGAGTGAAACAGCAACAGAAAAGTGCGAAGGGTTAAGTCAGCAAGGCAGCTGCCACTGTAAGCCAGCTTCAGCAATGAAACAGTACATGCTTGTACTATACAGGTGGCGGGAACTGTCATGAGATAATGTGGGGTTTGATGGTTTGCTATTTTTAATTGGTTGCTTTATTTATCTCAAAACATGTATATGCCTCCTTTTCTCTGCGCTCAAGATGGCTTTTAAAGTATGCCAAAAGGTATGTAACAAATAAAGTGTAAACAATTCACAGTAGTGCAACCTACTCTTAGATCAGATCAGGAAAACCTCTATAAACAGCATGTCGTTCTACAGCCTTCCAAAATAACCTGCTTTGCAAGCCTTGCTTGATTCTGATAAAAATAGCATCCCTCTGTCCTCTTCTGGGAGGCAGGCCTTTTCTCCCAGCTTAGGGGACCCACACAGCCTCCTATGACTTTGGGGGAACCAGGTTTGTCTTAAACTACAAATGGGGATGGGCACAAACAGGCTCATGAATGACCAATTTTGGCTGGTTCAGTGGTTCATGAAGTGAAGTTCGTGGCAGGTCAATCGGAATGAACCTTCCTTGAACTTTCAAGCTGTTTGTGGAGGTTTGTGATGGTTCATGAATGGATACATTTCCAGAAAGATTGTGTCAGCCCCACAGTCAGATTTTTTTGTTGGGGGGGAGGGACCTGCTGGTGGTTGGAGGGGGAGTGAATTTATCGTTGCCACCGGCAGCTCCCAAGTCCCCCTGTGGCTCAGGCTCCCATCAGAGGGGAGGGAGAGGGGTGACCACCACGCAGCCTCACTGGGTCTTCCTGCTTCTGCAGCGGGCTTCTCAAACTTTGAGAAGCCGGCTGTGGAAGCAGGAAGTCCTGGCGAGGCCTCGCCGGGTCTTCTTGCTTCTTCGGCTCAAAGCAGGAAGATCTGGTGAGGATGTGCGGAGGCTGCCACTCTCCCTCCCTTCCTGTTCGACTGCAGCCAGAAGCAGGAAGATCTGGCGAGGCCATGCAGCGACCACGGCTGAGCAGGAGGGGAGGGAGACGTGAAGCCTCTGTGCGGCCTCGCTGGGTCTTCCTGCTGTCTCCCTCCCCTCCTGCTCAGCATATTTGTGGGTGGCGTCACCCTTGTATGCCCCCCGTGGCTACGGAACTGGACTGTCTCTCCACTCAATCTAAATGTTTACCAAACTTCAAAGCAACAGGAGGGGTGGAACTTGGAGGGCATGTAGAAGAGCATCTAGGGGAGGTCTCCTGTGACTTTGATGCCTCTAGCTTGCACAGGAACTGTTCTATACACTCCTGAACCTCAGTCTGTCATTTCCCTAGAAATCACTTTCCTGGGGGACCTTCTTTTTTTGGGGGGCCCCCCATAATTTAGACCCCGTAAATCCAATCATCACCAAACTTGGAGAGGAGAGTCAGCCCAAGATCCCTATGAGCTTGGTGTCTCTAGCATGTTTTTTTGGGGGGGCATTCTACCGTGTCGTGAACCGAACTAGTTCGTTTGGTGGCTCAAAGTTTGTGATTCGCGAACAGGGCATGCCATGAACCGAACTGCATTTTTCTGGCTCATGCCCATCCCTAACTATAAACCTTCCTCTTATTTACCAGATGTTCCAAAAGTAGCAAGTGTCTAGGCTTTGGGTTTGCTGCCATGAGGCAAGTTTTGCGGTGAGCTAGTAGAATATGGAGATCACTGAGGCAGGATTTTTTTACATACTATTATTATTTCATTAGATTTTTACCCCGCCTTCCCAGCAAAGCCGGCTCAGAAGATTTATTTATTTACAGATAAATAACAGAAGATTTATTTATTTACAGATTGGTTTCAAAGAGCAGATCAGCAGCACAGGTCTCCAGGTAGACAAAGGACAAACCTGGCTGAGGCACATAAATCTAAGCTAGTTATGGCTTCAAAGTGTGGCTTGAATTTTCTTTTAATGCTTTCAGGCACAAACAAGCTCTTCTTTTATTGAGTAGCCCCTAGGTTGGGTCCCCTCACACACGCAGGATCCCACCCACACTAGCCCTCCCGTGCCCAAGAGTCAGACTAAATGGCACAAGGTCTGCTCACGACCAGAGACAGGCCTAACAATTGGGCACTCTGCTCTCTCTCAGAGGTAGAGCCAAACCACTCTGCCACACTACCGAGCAGAGCTGCCCTTCCCTCTGTCTCCTCTCTCCCCTCCTCTGTTTCCCTCCAGTATTCTATCCCCCTTCTGAAAGGTGACTGGATGCTGGAGCAGCTCTCCTGTAGGTTCAGGGATGAAACGGCTGAGTGGCTGTTTCTCCCTTCAGGGGCAGGACAACCTCCTGTCTGTCACACCATTAAGCAGGGTTGAGGTACCCTACAAAAAGCCTGCTAGAGAGCTAAGGAACAATAATGCCTCCCTAAACTATGGTCCAAAACGAAGCCGCTAGCAAGAGATGCGTAAGGTTGCGAAGTTGATCTTCGCCGGGACCGGGGGGCTCCCGGCCGGTGTCTGGTGCACGCGCTGCACGCACGTCACCCGGAAGTGATGGGAGGACGCCGGGCACGCTGGGGGCGGGGCCACGGCCATACAAGGGAAAACCAGAGAGTTTTTCCTTGTATGGCCATGGCCCCGCCCCCAGCGTGCCCGGTGTCCTCCCGTCACTTCCTGGTGACGCGCACGTCGGGGAGGAGTTCCCCCCGGGGCCCGATCTGGCGCCGCCAGGGAACGGGCCTCTGGGGCAGGGTTTTCCCCGCCCCCCGGGGGGACTTGGGATCCCTAGAGATGCGTAATTAGCGCATGGATTTGTAAAGGGAGAGGCCGTCCTTCAGAGATTTGGGCCCAGGTTGCGAAGGGCATGTAGAGGGTTTTGATGGTTTCTCCTCAGTCCCTCTCAGGGAGACCCTCTTGCCGGCATGCAGCCCTGTGAGATGGCTGGGGCAGAAAGGTCCTTCCAGCCCTCATTAGGCAAGGCATTGGAATTTTCCCTTAGGTAGTCTGCTGTGACTCCCAGCTTCACCCCATCAATTGCCCTCATTTCTGGTGCCACCTAGGGATACGGCACCTGGGGTTTACGGTAGCTTTGGTCGAGCAGTCTTGGACACGGGTGAGGAATCCATGCAACACTTCTTAACTAAACAGCTGCACTTAACAAGGCACAGCTCACAGAATAAACATGGGACAGTTCTAGGGTACAGCCAAACAAATAAAACAACAGGTTACTAGCGAGGTGAACTCACAGTCTTGGTGGGAGACTGGGTGCTGGGTATATGGCAAGCACAAACCAAAGGGCAACAAGCAACATCATGTACTAAGTGACAGCCCCTCTCAGCTCTCTGCTTCCTGCATTCCGCTTCTGCCTACCCTGTGCACAAAGGGATAGTTCTTTTCACACACACCCCCAGGAGCTCAGAGGGCATTAACCACTGTGGATACTAGATTCTGGAACCCGAAGCCTGCCAGAACCCAGGCAGCAAATTGAGAGGTGTAGTTTGGTGTAGTGGTTAAGTGTGCGGACTCTAATCTGGGAGAACTGGGTTTGATTCCCCACGCCTCCACTTGCAGCTGCTGGATGACCTTGGGCAAGCCATAGTTCTGTCAGAGCTGTTCTTGAAGAAAGAGCAGTTCTTGAGAGAGCTCTCTCAGCCCCACCTACCTCACAGGGTGTCTGTTGTGGGGAGGGGAAGGAAAAGGAGTTTGTAAGCCACTCTGAGACTCCAAGTGAAGGGCAGGGTATAAATCCAATCTCCTCCTCCTCCTCCTCCTCCTCCTCCTCAGGATGGGCTGTAAACCAAAGTCTATCCAGTGAGATGAAGCTTTTCCCAGGCTTTCCCGGGATTAGAGGCAGTATTTTAGTAGTTGATCTTCACAATTATCAAGTTTTCTCTGTTCTTCTGTCCCTGATCCACAACAGGACATTAAAGGTGACAACCAGCACTTTTTATGAACCCAAAGGAGAAGGGCTGGTTGCCCTACTCAAAAGACCCCACCGCAGCATTTCAAGCAAACCAAAACTTCTGAGTGGTCTTCCAGGGTAGAGGATGTTACAGTACTACAATTTAATTGATTTATAAGCTACTTGCAGTGGTAGGTGTGTTGGGACTGGGAGGTGTAAATATTACAAATTTAAATAGTTCTGCATGAGTATTCCAGCACTGGGTACCTTGGCTGAGAGCAAAACAGGATGAAAAAAGATGCTTTGGGTCCCTATAGGGGAGAAAGATGGGGTGTAAGTGAAGTAAATAACATAAAGGCAGAGTATCACCTGTTTTGCTACATGGCCCAGTGGTATGTTACCTTTACATCCTTTGTTTACTAAACAGTAATCCTGGAGACAAAAGATAACCTGCACATACCTGTAGGAACTCTGGCCAAAGTGCTAAAATTTTGTGAACAAAAAAGTTCTGTTTTTGCCTTGAATTAGCTACACGGTGGGTGGGGGGGGGACAGGGCTCAGAGTAAGATCAAGAAGAAGAAGAAGAATGTGTTGTCGAGTCTTGAGATGGGGTGTTCAAGGCAAGAGATGAGCAGAAACGTATAGCATCCTCAGTCTACCCTGGTGGTCCCCCATCCACATAGTGTGTGTGGCTGACCCTACTTAGTTTCCAAGCTCTAACAAGCTTGGGCTAAACTGGGCTATTTGGGTGGCTAGTATGATCAAAGCAGTGGGGATTAACCCTTTGAATCTGATTCTGTGCCAACTTCCTTATCTAAATTCCCCTGCTGGCATTTACTCTGGTGGTTTAGGATTTGTTTTAATTAAAAAAAAATAGCGAGAACCAAGCATGCATCTTCTGCAGCCTCTGTAATCTGTCCCAGATAATCAACTCTCTCTTCATAAATAACCATCAAAATTGGCAGAGAGAGTGGGCATCTTCTACTGTTCTCCACCAGAGGGCACCCGGTCTATGCATTTGGGGAGGTGTTTTTGAAATTCTGGAGTTGTTTGCCACACAAGGGCTTTCACTAGGCACAAGTATGTAGCAGATGAGAGCCAGCACAGCCTAAATAGCCCGTAGCTGCTTATCAGCGTGTCTCTGAATTTCCTCCTGACGGTATTAGCAATCTGGTAGCAAGCCACCACCTCTGTGGCATCTTTATAGGAGACGGCAAGATAGCCACTGATTAGCCAAGCGGAAATGCAGCACAAGCAAGAACATGCACACAGATGTTGTACCTAACCCTCCCTCCCCCTCCGGTTTGTGTATTCCCCTTCCTTGCTTTGGCAGAGATAAACAGGGTCTAAGAAATTTTCCAAGCAGTGAAGAGCAACCCTTTGCCTCTGGCAGAGAGTGAGACTAGGCAGCAAACCTCCTCTTGTTAGGGCCTGGGGCAGAGAGGGGACTTCTTACAGTTCCCTATCCATTTGTACAATAATATAACAATTGCCAGACTCTCACCAGAGCAAACAATAAATCATTGAAACTTATAACAGTTTATCACAACCTTTTAACCCAACTTCGGAAATACAGCATCATCTCGAGGATTCTTAGGAATCATGTTGTTTTCTGCCATGTGACTTAGAAGAGGATACCAAGTTGTCACGAATTTAGATTCGTAAAGATCTAAAGATGAATGAGAAGCAATGTAAGCAATTTTGCTTGTGCTAAATTGATCCCATATTCTATTATGCCATTGATCAATGGTAGCTGGGCTTTCTCCCATCCATTTTGCAGCTATGGTTAATCTTGTTGGTAAAGGTAAAGGTTCCCTTGCTCAAAAGTCAGTCGAGTCCGACTCTAGGGTTGCGGTGCTCATCTCCGTTTCAAAGCCAAAGAGCCAGCGCTGTCCGAAGACGTTTCTGTGGTCATGTGGCCAGCATGACTAAACACCAAGGCGCACAGAACACTGTTACCTTCCCACTGAAGTGGTACCTATTTATCTACTTGCAATTTCTTGCTTTCGAACTGCTAGGTTGGCAGGAGCTGGAACGAGAGACGGGAGCTCACTCCGTCATGTGGCACACTCGGCTCTCGAACTGCTGAACTACCGACCTTCCACAGCCTGCAGTTCAGCGTCTTAACCACTTGAGCCACCGCAGAAGAAACCATAATTAAGATTAGCTCTATTATTTTCTGTTCGTTTACTTTGGGGTCTTTCAGTTTGTTATGGAGCAAAACTACTGGGGAAAGTAGAATGTTATCATTTGTGATTAGTTTTATCTGTTGGACCACTCATCCTAGTTCTGGTGAATGCTCGGCACAATTCTTGGAACGCAGGTGGCAGCATATGCCTGCATCTATTACAGAATTCTTTTGGTCTTGGTTCTACAGCCTGTTCCAAAAGGTGGGTGTCATGTGTCTGGTGCTGTTCCCAAAGCATTTGTCAGAAGTCTTTGCAATACAAGTCAGGTGCCCTGCCCACCGGCCTTACATTAAATATCCAAAAGGTATTTTTTCTTTAGCACAGAAAATAAACGACTGCTGTATAGTACGGCTGGAGATTTTTTTAAAAAAGCAACACTCTTCCCTAAGGGAGGTGTTCTGGGATGCAGTGTGCATTAAAACAAAAGGCAAGGAGAAGGTTGCTAGGAAAAGCAAACAACAGCTTCCCTCGTTTTCTACTGCTTAACACTCCAATAGCCTGCCTCCTCCATTCATTTGCTCTAAAGGCATGTGTCTTTTTCACAAAGGTGAAGGTAGGAACTTTTGTTTGTTAAACAAGATGTCAAATGAGGATATTGGCACGATGTAGGCTTGTCAAGGATCCTTTCTCCTTCCTTACATGCCACACTTTGGAGAAGTTCTAAAGTAAGATGCCTGACATAGTTGGGAATGTTTGACAGGATGTAACCTGGCCGCAGGCAAACACTGAAGGCGTGTTCTAAGACTACAGCCGGATCAGTCACAAAATTTCAGCACCTTGAAGACCAAGACTGTTTATCCTGATATCTATATCTTCTTCTTCACAATAAAATCCAAGGCAGCAAAGTCAAGCGGTCGCAGAAGGTCTTGCAACCTGGGCACAGATCCAAACCGGACATGTTCAGTTTTACCCAGGCTATGACGCTGGCCTGCTAAATTCTGCACGACTTGAAACGCAGGCTCCCATTTTCTTGAAATCTGTCTAATGCAGCCATTTTAAAATCAGATGAGGGGGCGGCAATCTGGCCGGATTATGCCCCTCTCAAGGTAGATCCCTTAGGTCGAATAACAGTCTGAGGGGTCAAATTATCTGGATTCTGTAATCAATAGAATATTCAGGAACTGTGACAGTAGATTGCTGGGAAAGAAAACAATAGGCTGCTGCGAAGAGGTTTGTATAATGCAACAGCCAGAAAGCACAGTGTTGACAGATAGTTTGGGAAATTCTTCAACGATGCCGTGGGGCCTTGACGACAGCTGACATCAGCCAAGTCAAGGTTTCCCCCCATTCTTTCTTCAGCACACTCTCATATTGTTCAGACATAGACCCTCACACATGAGGATCCCAGAAAGAGAGGTGGAGGATTCAGTCACACACCAGTTAGTACCTGTCTGTGTACATGAGAAGTGCTTATAAACTGGGACACGTTCCCCTCATTTTCCTGGAAGCTGGCAGGCAGGATCAAATGGGTGGTAGGTGACGCCCCTGAAAATTTCATCTGAATCAGACAGGAAACAAAAAAAAAAGTTACAACTGGAAACTTACATCCCTCAAAACCAAGGGAAAGGAAACAAAAAAAAATCAAAAAGAAGATAATAATATGAACAGGAACAGGAATGGACAAAATGAAACGAGTAAAACTTTTATACACACTTATAGTCTACTGAGCTTACCTGAGCATTTCCAAAGGCCTGTGACTACTTAATGCCAGAATTTCATAGAGATGTATTTATTTATTCCAGTTTCTATCCCGCCCTCCCCACAAGATGGTTCAGGGCAGGTCAGAACAGTAATCTAGTAATGTGGGAATAGGCATGCCAGGGGCATACCCACATCCTGACTCACAAAAACAGACCTGCACACACACAAAATAGCTCCAAAGCCAGGGTTGCTGTCCCAGGAAAAAGTTCCTTCAAGGGAGGTCTGCCACCCCTTCCAGGGGCATATTTTCATAAACTGTGAGATTACATGCTGGCAATAGAGAAATGTTACTCTGCCCATGCGGGCAGATTTGTCATGGCAAATGTGTAGGACTCAGTTGCCAGCCACTCTGGAAACATTAGCTACCGAGAGGAATGAATGGACAGGAAAGGAGGGGGTGATTTCACAGATATTTATAAAACATTCATCGGCAGGGCGCCTCTTCTCCAAACTAGCTTTATCCAAAACACGAAGGTTGACGTTGGTTTAAAAACTCCACCGAGTATTCAGCATACTTTTAAATCGACTCAACCCTTTGAGATCATCTGGAAGTTATCACCTAATGAGTGGGCTGATGGGTTCATTGTCCTGAAGGAAGACTGGGGAAGGATGGTGGTTTCTTCCAGCCTGGCAATCTTTTGTGGTGGGAGGGGGGTGTTGTCTTCTCCATACAGAAAGCAACAGTTACTTCTTTGGTATGACACAAGTCTTCCTGTCAGCTCATCCAACTACACACTGACCTAGTATTCAAATCATAGTTTTGAGTTACTGGGATAACGTGATCCTCCCCATCCCGGCAATCTCTCAAACAACAAGGAGAGCCGGTGTTCTTGTTGTACAGTTTCATTGATGCATGCTGGGAGGTATACATTTTGCCCTCTGATATTGTTAAATTATTGTAACAAACAAAATAATGACCCATCTCTCTGCATATATGGGAATTTCAGAAAGGTAACCGTGTCTGCTCCTGCCAACCTAGCAGTTTGAAAGCAAGAAATTGCAAGTAGATAAATAGGGACCACTTCGGTGGGAAGGTCACAGCGTTCCGTGCGCCTTGGTGTTTAGTCAGCCGGCCACATGACCACGGAAACGTCTTTGGACAGCGCTGGCTCTTCGGCTTTGAAATGGAGATGAGCACCGCAACCCTAGAGTCGGACTTGACTGGCTTTCGAGCAAGGGAACCTTTACCTTTTTAACCGTGTCTGCAGTAGCAAAATAAGAGTCTGCTTCAGTTTTTTAACCCATTTTTATATTATGTTTGTATATGAGACAGAAAGAACAAAGCAAGTATACAGGTCATGATCTTAACTTAAGGGGAGTATGAATAACAAACCCCCACTCCACCAGCCTTGCAATTAGCTTTAAGACGTCGTCTATCCAGGACACCTGGCAACCTCTTCCCTTGATCTTCTCCCCCCTGCCCCCCCGTTTCCTCTTTGGGGAAGAGCTGTCCCATTGAAAGGGTAGGGAGCGTTGGCATTTCTTTGGAGGCACAGCTGGAGGAGAGCTGCAAAGAGCCACACAGGCTTTGCCGCACAGCAGCAGCGACTTAATTATTGATGCAGCAATTCAGAAATGCAGCCACCGGAGAAGAAAGTAGAATCTCCTTTCCCCCCCTCCCTTTCAGAGACACAAGTGTTATTTCAATTGACCGCTTTCTTTTGAAATTTTGCAGCTGACTTTCCATAAGCTTTTGCCCTATTCAGAGGGACACATTAAGCCCACTGTTCTATTTTTGGCTTCCTTCCTTTGCAGTGCGAGCATTAAACTTTCACCAATTTATTGCCAGTTCTGGTCTTTTGTCCTTTTGTTTGGAAGGAACTTGCACATTTCCTGGACAGGCAACACTACTTCCTCCTCTCTATGAAAAATGCTTAAAAAAAAAAAGTCCTTTGTAGTCATAGATGGGCCAGTTTGGGATGCAGTCTTCTCTTTGTTTTGGCAAACCAGTGTTGCGTTGGATAAGCTGACATTTGCACTCTGATCCACAGTCCAGTTAAGCTGGAATACTTGGCGGCTTGCTCATCAGCTGACGACCTCAGCATAACATTCACATGATCTTTTTTGCTTTAGAAGTGGGGTGGGATTGTGCAAAAATGGGCATGATAAAAGGAGAAAGGGTGGGGCTAGGAGACCAGTGCTCTCTGCAAAAGGCTTTGGGTTGGATCCAGAGGAAATTGGCAGTTTTCACTGAATCCCCCTTCCTGCTGCAGGCTCCCTTCATGTTAGGGGGGGCCCCCCCATCCATCCGAAGCAACATTTTCATGGCGATCAGTGGGAAGAGAGTGCAGGAAAGTTCCATTCTGCCCCTGGAAAATGTAGCCTGGGTTTTCTGCTTACGGTTACAGGCAACTCCCCATTCTGACAACAGCACCACTGAACATTTTGTTTGGCACCCAGGGCCAGATCTCCACCTTAGCCGCTGGGGCACTGGAAGCACTGATGGGGCCCACAGCATTGGACAAGGGAACAGGCATGACTTCTGCCAGTTGTCCAGTCACCAGCCAACCCCAAGGACAATCCCTGAGAGGATGGTAGTGGTGCCACTGGGCTTGGCTTGCTCTTCGCGTCTCTGACTTCGTTTCTTTCCCTCTCTTTTCTGACACACCAACTTCTTTATTGTGTTCCCCCCCAATCACTTGGGCCAAAAAACTATCCTGTCATTTAGTACACGACACCTCTCCAGGAACCTGTCCAGTGTGGCTTACAAAACAATAAAAACAACACATCGAAAGATATTAAAATCCAGCATTAAACACCCAGCCCAACATAAGGACAGACCATACAAGCCACTGGCAGTTTAAAATGAGTTTCCAGACTAAAACAGTATTAAAAGATCAATCCCTTAATTAAAAACCTGGATGAACAGAAACTCTTTGGCCTGCAATGGAAGACTAAAACAGTATTAAAAGATCAGTCCCTTAATTAAAAACCTGGATGAGCAGAAAAAACAGGTTGCTTACCAGTAACTGGTGATCTTCGAGTGGTCATCTGTGCATTCACACCAATGGGATCTATTGCGCCTGCGCTGGATCTGCCGGTGCCGTAGCAAGCTCTCTTAAAAGGATTTTCGTGCCTAGTCCTACTGAGCATGCCCAGGAGCCCCAGTGAGCATGCCCAGAAGGACAGGCACAGACATCCTGCCAGTTCCTACCAACCGCCGTGTATCAACTCCTAATAAAACAGGTAGAAGAAGACAGCAGCGGGGCAGAAGGGCGGGTGGTGTGAATGCACAGATGACCACTCGAAGATCACCAGTTACTGGTAAGCAACCTGTTTATCTTCTTCGTGGTCTCTGTGCTTCACACCAATGGGAGATTAGCGAGCAGTAGCCTACCTGGAGGTGGGTGCTGTCAGGTGTTTACTGCTTAGCCAATGATAAAACCTGACGTCCCAGATTGTCACTGGTGGTTTTGCGGA
>NW_015175988.1:398837-440734 GCF_001447785.1 Gekko japonicus | reverse complement strand
TGGCAGGGGGGGAAACATGTAGAGGAGGGAAGTGGACCACGGGTAAAGGAGGCCGTCCCTGAGAGATAAGGGGTCGCTCCCTCCTCAGCTGCAGAAAAGGCGACATTTGGTGTTGTACCTGGTCGCAAACACATCCACTAGGGGAGTCCCCCACCTGCGGAAGAGTGGAGCCAGGTATGAGGGGTTTAGCCCTCATTCATGTAGGCTGAGTCCTGAACGACTGAGTTGGTCCGCTTCCATGTTCAGATGTCCCAAAATGTGAACGGCGACGAGGAATATATAGTGGGCGATGCAGAAGTCCCACAGGGCGATGGCGAGGTTGCAGAGGCGCAGTGACACGGTGCCTCCCTGCCTGTTGACGTATGACAGAGCAGTCGTATTGTATGTCAAGACAGTGACACATTTTCCGGCGATTAATGGGCGGAAACTGGTAACAGCGTGTCGTATAGCCATCAGCTCTAGGTAGTTGATGTGAAGACGAGCGGTGCATTCGTCCCACATGTCTCCTATGGAGATGTCCATGGAGTGAGCTCCCCATCCCTGCAAGGAAGCGTCTGTGGTGACCGTAACCTCTGGAGACGGAGGGTGGAAGTAACAGCGTGTCGTATAGCCATCAGCTCCAGGTAGTTGATGTGACGACGAGCGGTGCATTCGTCCCACATGTCTCCTATGGAGATGTCCATGGAGTGAGCTCCCCATCCCTGCAAGGAAGCGTCTGTGGTGACCGTAACCTCTGGAGACGGAGGGTGGAAGGGGGCCCCTTGCAGAAGATTGGAAGGCTGGGGCCACCATTCCAGGGATTGCAGCACCACCGAGGGTGGGGAGAGCACGACCTTGTGTGGATTCATCACCAAGTTGTAATTGCGGAGGGACCACAGCTGCAGCGGGCGCATCTTGAGCTTTGCAAAGACCAGCACCGCCGTCGTGGAAGCCATCAGATCAAGCAACCGCTGGACTTGGAATGCCGTAGCTGACAGTTGGGTACACACCAGGCTGGCCAGGGCAATAATATCCGTGGCCCTGTCTTGAGGCAGGTACGCCATGCAAGAATGGAAGTAAGCGTCCTGGAGGTTGAGGGTGGCCATCCAGATGCCTCCCTGGAGTAACGGGAAAATCTGCTGTAGGGACACCATGCGGAAACGATGGTAAGTTACGAACCTGTTCAGTTCTCTGAGGCCTAGGGTGGGACGAAGACCTCCGTCCCTCTTCGGGACTGTAAAATATCGGGAATAGAATCCCGTTTGTTGGAATTGAGATGGAACGAGTTCGATGGCTCCCTTTTGCAGAAGGAGGGACACCTCTTTGAGGAGAGGTGGGGAGGGTGGTGTGAGGACGACTGTAGGTGTATGGGGTGAGTGATCGAATTGGATCCTGTAGCCCTGGGTTAAGATGGAGAGAACCCACTCGTCCGAAGTGACGTGGCGCCACGAACGGATGAAGGGAAACAGACGGGTTTGCGCTGACTCGAGGACAGGGAAGTCAAAAGCTCTGCTTGGATGACTTAGCCTGCTTGGAACGAGACGTTTGTGGGGTAGTACCAGCCTTCGGTCTTTGGAAGGAGGACTTCTGACTACCGTATGATCTAGGCCTCCATCTGGTGTCTGGAGACTGACGGAACGTTGGGCCCCTTTGCCAAGAGCAGGACCAAGACCGTGGTTTAGCTGAATGCCGGGACGTAGAGGAGATCCCTAGAGATCGGGAGGCCTTAATACTCTTGTCCAGATCCTGCAATGAGGAATCCGTATTGGCATGAAAGAGGCCCAGGCCATCGAAAGGCATATCCTCAACCAACGAGCGAGTGTCGAAGGGGAGAGAAGTCGTTCTCAGCCATGAATGCTGCCTAAGCGCCACTGCAGACGCCATGGTTTTTGAGGAGGCTTCTAGGACATGCTTGGTCATTGACAACTGCTGTTTAGCGACCACCATGCCTTCCTTCTGGAGCAGTTTGGCAGCATACAACTTTTCTTCAGGGAGATGCACCAGGAGTTCGGACATCTGTTCCCACAAGGCGTACTGGTATCGACTCATACCTTCACGGCCTTCACGGCCAACGCTCCTGTTGAGTAGAAGCGGCAGCCAAAGGCATCCAACTTTTTACCTTCCCTATCAGCAGGAGCGGAGTGCGACTTTTTTGACTTGGACGATGAGGTGACGACTAAGGAGTTCGGTTGTGGATGGGAAAGGAGAAACTCTGCCGCAGTTTGCTGAATGCGGTACATGTGGTCTAATTTTTTTGTAGAGACGGGGCGGACGACGGTTTTTGCCAAGGGGTTTTTGCGGCTTGTAGCAAGACTGACGACATGGGAAGCTTGACGACTGAGGACGTGTCCAGTTGGATGATATCATAGAGAGAATCCGTAGATAAAGGATCCTTCTGAACGATGGACAACCCCAATGCGTGGGCCATACGTTTTATGAGGTCGGTGTATGTCGACAAGTTATCCGACGGGGATATTGGAAGGTTCTGAAAGACGTCAGTACTGGGAGAGGAATTATCTGGCGATGTTGGGGCTTCGGAAGGCTCGGTATCGGAACCAGATTCCGAAGGCTCTGAAGACTCGAGTTCCCCAGCAGGGGCAGGTTGACGAGGAGATGGGGCAGGCGGCTGGATTGGTGCAGCCAGTGTGTGCTCCAAGCGCTTTGGTACATGTGGTCTAATTTTTTTGTAGAGACGGGGCGGACGACGGTTTTTGCCAAGGGGTTTTTGCGGCTTGTAGCAAGACTGACGACATGGGAAGCTTGACGACTGAGGACGTGTCCAGTTGGATGATATCATAGAATCTGTAGATAAAGGATCCTTCTGAACGATGGACAACCCCAATGCGTGGGCCATACGTTTTATGAGGTCGGTGTATGTCGACAAGTTATCCGACGGGGATATTGGAAGGTTCTGAAAGACGTCAGTACTGGGAGAGGAATTATCTGGCGATGTTGGGGCTTCGGAAGGCTCGGTATCGGAACCAGATTCCGAAGGCTCTGAAGACTCGAGTTCCCCAGCAGGGGCAGGTTGACGAGGAGATGGGGCAGGCGGCTGGATTGGTGCAGCCAGTGTGTGCTCCAAGCGCTTTCGAGGAAGAGGTTGGACGGTAGATGTTCCCGACGGTGGAACATTGTCCTGTTGGGGAGGACGAGAGACCGTAGCAGATGGTCTAGATCGCCTCGGAGAATGAGATCTGTGGGAAGATCGACAAGAGAATCTGTCCCAGTCAGTGTATCCCGTATGGCCGAACCAAGGCACAGGAGGATGGTAAGGACCGTACAGGTAACGGAACTGCCTTTGATCCCAAGACATCGGAGGTGGCATATACGACCTCGGGGAACGGCTCCTTGACCTTGGACGACATGGGAAAAAATTTGACGGAAGAGCATATGTGCCTCTTCTACAGTCAAAGGCGTCGATATCGACAGACTCAGGCAGCAAACAGGGAGGCCGACGCTCCGCACTGGATCTTGAGCGTCGATGCCGATGGCCGTCAGTGTCGGGCGGCTCTGAGACGATCAAAGCCAACGAGCTCGTTGGACCAGGGGAAAACTCCGCACCCAACTGGTGACTTACGAGATCCATTTGGTCGACATCGGACAAGGCTGTTTCCACCTGATGGTCTGGAGAAACCAGCACAAGTACCGTAGTCTCAGACACGACCTGGTTCACCGGTATCGAGTCAATCGGTGTTGAACCAGTCGGTATCAAAGTAGTCGGCGGTGGCGGAAGGGCCGGGACTGCTGGCACAGAGTCCTTCTTAGCAGGCTTCGCAGCCTTGACCACCGTATGCGTCGCCACCGCAGGCTTCCACTTCTTGTCCTTCTTAGCAGGGGTTGACGCTGTGGAAGGAACATTTGGTACCTTAGGTTTCGTTTTTGATCCCATTGGTGTGAAGCACAGAGACCACAAAGAAGATCAAGGAATTCCCCCTTTTATGGTTTCCCTTGGAGGAAACCTAGGCTGATTTCGCACTAGAGCTGCCTCGATGTTGCGCCGCTGTTTGCCCCGATACTATTGGTCAATTTCACACCTGAAGCCGCGGGCCTGCATTTGACCCCCGACTTCGCCCGATTTCCTCCACAGTTTCGTGATCCTCAAAAAACAGGATCACAAAACTGTGGGGGAAATCGAGCAAAGCTGCGAGTCAAAATGCAGCCCTGCAGCTTCGGGTGTGAAATTGACTAATAATATCGGGGCAAACGGCGGCGCAACATTGAGGTAGCTCTAGTGCGAAATCAGCCCAAGTCTTGCCTATGATTAAATACATTTATTGGGGCTTCTGTGGGCTCCCCAGTCAAGCAATTGCTTTCACTGCTGGGAATCAATTGCTTTTGTTTGTATTTTGAGTAAATACATACATACATACATACATACATACATACAATAACAATAATAATTATTATTTGGGCTTTCCTGTGTCCTTTACAAAGCATTACCTTTTATGGCACACATGGCCTGACAAAGTGGCATTTATGTCATATCTGGCCCTTGTAACAAATGAGTTCGACACTTCTGCCTTAAGGAAAGTGCCATCACTGAAGATGCAGCATCAGTACATATGAGTGGTTGGTTGTTGGCCTGCAGGGAGGACCAGATCCAAAAAAATTGGTTTCAAACCCATATTTTTATAACTCTTGCAGAAAACTGGCTATATGAGTAAATACTGTTCAATTGTCTCACAAATATAAACATTTAATAGTGCATTTATTGATTATATACTGTACAGACATATAACAGCAAGATATAAACCTTTCCTTCTTTTACTTAGACCTTACTTGTGTAGAACTTATTTACATGAGGGGGGAGGAAGGGTAGACGACTTGAGGTACAAAATCCTCCCCTCCCCCAAAAGAGTATCTGAGGTATAAATACAGGTATATTTAAATAATTATGTTCATGCTTTATATTGGACAATAAATTGTGAGCAAGTGTACACGTTTACAACAGGATGGTATGTACAACATACAATTTTACACATTTAAACATTTAGGAACGTATACAAGGAAAGCACAAGGTTGCCCTATTCACGAGGAACATTAATGTTGTGATCCTAAACACATTCATCTGGCAGTAAGAGGCAAACTACAGAGTCAGGTTTTTAAAGAGTTCTGTCCTGATTCTCTGGACCCAACATGGTTCCCTGTAGCCCCACAGCAGCTGTGGGAAATGGCTTTTAAAAACAGAGTCCAAACAGGCTGAGAATGCTGCCACAGGGAAAGGAAGGGTTCCTGCCCCCCCCATCTTTTCCCCTGTGGAAACAGCACTGGGGGGAGTTAATTCTTTGTTTCCGATGGGCATAAGAAATAAAAAATGAGGAAATAACCCCCTTGTGGTGTTTCCATGAGCGAAAACAGCTTGAGAAGGAAGGCCCTCCCCTCCACAGTGGTGTCCTGAGCCCATCTGGGCTCCTTTATTATTTTTTTAAAGCCGTTCCCTGCAGTGGCTGTGTGGCTGCGGGGAACCTGGACCGAACTCATTAAAAATTTGAATGTGTACATTTTGGCCTTAAGTTTCACAACCATTGAGGGTGGAGTGGGATACAAATGTATGATTTAACAAGGCTCCCCACCCCCTCCCAGAAGATTCTTGTAACATATCTGAAAGAGCTGGTACCAGTCCACACCTGATCTTGGATGTTGTGACTTATACCTTTGGGGTTGTACAAGTGGAGTTAGTACCTCATTAGAACTTGCACTAACACCCCTGCAATGTTTTGTTTGCCGCCTGTGGGAAGAACATTGTTCCCATCAGCTTGTCACTTGAAAAGAATCAAATGCCAGGGATCCACTCCCCCTCCAACTTGCTATATCGCATCTCTTCTCCCTCATAATTTCTGTGCTGACTTTTGCCAGTGTGCCTTTGTATTACGGAATGTGCAAAGAACAATCAGGGATGGGTCAAAACGAGACAAAATGATGTGGGATAATGAGGCAGGCACAGGCAGTTACTACAAACATAATACAGCCTGTGAGTAACATCACAATTCTTCATCAAAAAAATTTTTTTTTTAAAGCAAATAATACTGACAATGGTAACCAAGCCATGCTGCTGTCCTGAGATGGGGAAACCAGGGACAGGCCTGAGTGACGAGGCAACCTCTAAGCTGCGCAGGCCTTTTCTTCAATGCAAGTGAGGAAGATGGAATGAACAGTCCAGCTTTTCACACCATCTTTGGTACAATACATACCTTACCAGTTGTCCCTGGTTGTAGGATCATGGAGAGGAGAGGTTTAAAAGGAATTGAAATGGAGGGATGGGCCAGGGATAGGGCAACCAGAAGCACAGATAACTCTTTAAAGCCTCTGCTTTAAAATAACAGCAACCACAACCACCCAACCATCTACCTTCCACTTTACATTTTTTTCATTCACACCTTATTCACACTAGTTCAGTGCATCTCTATCCTAATACTGTGTCTCTACACCAAAGCTCAAATCTTACACAGGACACCGTTGCAAGTGGGGCAAGATTCACAGCAAGAGTCAAAGGCCCGCTCTAAGAGATTATGGGTTGGATCCAGACCACATTGGCAATTTCCACCGGTTCCCCCCTTCCCCTGTGACATTCCTCAGGGGGTCCAAGAACGGGAACAGCTTTTCGTGGAGATCTGTGGGCTGCAGTGAGATGGGGGTGAGGCAGGGAAGTTCCATTCTGCCCAGGAGGGCACCATTATTACAATGGAGTGAGACATAATCCACAATTACTGTAGGTATAACCTGTTTTTACTGCATCATCTTATACCTTCTGCATGGTTTATAGTATACCTTGCTTTCGATGATTTACTGCTCACACTGTTCCTTAATTCAGTCATTGTGGTATTATGACATTGTTCGTTGGGTTGTCTTGTGCAGTCTGTCTGTACTGCTGTGGGTTGTTTTTTTGGGTGTGTGTGTGTGTGTTTTTCTTTTAATCCACAAATAGGAACATTTAGTCTGGATCTGACCCTACATATTCCAGCACTGAATCACTGAACAGCAGTATATTTGAACAGCATCTGTTATTGCTGCCTCATACCCAATAGCGATGGAGGTGCACTTGAAGCATAATCCTGCACAGTCTGAAACACTGGTGAAGTCCAGCCCAGCGATCCCCCACCTGCCCTTCTTGGTACCCTGTTTTTACCTTCTTGCAGCCAAAACATTTTAAAATAAAGAAATGCTTGTGATTCCCTACGACATATGTCATATTTGACAATGTGACTACCCCCCCAAAAAAAGATTTTGCTGAGAACACCTGAAACAGTGAATGTACAGTTTTCAGAAATGCGGATGAGCATCGTATTAATTCTGCATCACTTGCTACTGCCATCCTAACACTGGAAGTTATATCAAGAGTTAACAGGTCTGGCCTTTCCTCTTCTAAATGCCACTAACCTGGACAATGAAATACTCCCTCTGCTGAATCTCCCGTCCCGATTATCCTAACTTGTAGTCCTTCAATTTGCCCAGATAATTGAATAGCAACAATCATTTTGCTTATCCAACCTTCAACATTTCTGAGGATCTTGGAAGTCTCCCTCCCCCCTCAAAAGTATTTGGCTAAATGAGGTTAATACGGTTATATGAGAGCGGATGATATGAATACCTTCAAACTCCTAACACAGTATCCATTACACTGGATTACTTTAGAATCCTTTATGCTCCAGTTATTCTATTTTTTTCCAGTGCTGTCATTTTTTTAAGCTGCTGAAAGCAAAGTCAGCTCTACCTTCAGATTGCAAGCTTTCTGTGTATTCCTATGAGATCTATACAAACAAGGTCTGTTAAGAGTCCGGCCTGTATGTTAGCAGGAGTTTATGGATAAAATGATGGGATTATACATAAGGGGAGATGGGAAGTGAATTAAAAACAGTGAATGTGTTTCTACTAGCATCTTTTCCCAATATACTCTGTTGGGGAGCTAGACTCCTTGCCACTTCACATGTTGTTTTTAAGATGGATGCCTAGATATTTACAGTGTGACTGCGGCAAACACATGTTTCATAGAGGTACACTAATCAGAAGGCCACAGACTGTGGTAGTTCTGTTAAACATACGCTCTAGGGGCAATGACATACTTGCCTCTGTGTCACTGATGCAGAGAACACTTCTTTCAAATAGAAGAAGTTATAGAATCACTACCCTTGAAAGAGACATATTGAAGTACACTGGATATTTCCCATCGCGCCAATAAACTCTTCATTGGGCACCATGTTTTGACTTCCTTGGTAACATATGCATGGCACACAAGACTAGCTTGTGACGGTCTATTGAGCAGACAAAAACTTCAGGCCGAACTCTTTCCTCACAATATTAAAATCCTTTCTAACTGCCTTTGAGTGTACCAGACACTGTGCTTCTACTACTCCTGTATCCAAGACTGTCCAAAATTCAGAAAGCCATTCAACGCCTTTGTCTCTGTGCAAACCTTTCTTCACTTACTTTCGTGAGAACACACTGAAGAGTACCAACAAATCCAGTGGATGCAACAGTCCCTCAACAAACAGCACGCAGCTAGATACGCAATCTTAAATTCATTTTTTTTACCGTATTCCAGAATATATTTCTTAGAATTTTGCTTCTCAGAAGCAATTCACACATAGAATAATATACTTTAAAAATTATTTTTTTTTGTAATGTCCAGTATATTCCAGTCAAGGCCTACACGATAGACCTAACACCGACAGGAAGCAGCAGCTTTAAAATGCATGGTTATTGCCACAGCCTTTTGAGTGAGAAGAGCAGAACAATTCCAGATACTCTTGGTTCACGTGAGAACTTCACAGGCCACACTGTGAGCCATTCTGCAGCAGACAATCACCAGCTCCTGGGTATATCTATGCACACCGGTGGCGATGGGTTGAATGTAGGGTTGGTCCACTTCAGTAGTCACCTGGATTTTGCTTCCTTACTCTCAACATTCTGCTTACTGAAAGAATCTCTGATCTTCACAACTTTAGCCGCACATAAATGTCCAAAAGCCTTTGCATACCAGTCAGGCTTGTGCCCCCTGTTGTAACAAAAGAAAATGTACATGTGAAGCAACATATCTGGTTGAAGGGGAAAAAATACAAATGAGATATATATTTCTAAAATAAGTCCTTGGCTGGGGAAGGGGGGGGGGAGATGACACGCACCAGGAGATGAATATGTGTGTGTGTGCATGAGCGCAATCCTGTTAATTCTCCTGGAACTCTGAGTGGCTGTCACTTTCATCTATCATAGTATCCTTCTGAATAGACTTTTGGGACTCAGACTCGGAGGCACTGTTCTGTGGTGGTCTCGATCCTACCCTGAGGGTAGGTGGGGGTGCTGGGGGACTGGTGCTCTGCCTCTTGACCTTTGGCCTGTGGGGTTCCCCAAGGTTCCATCTTGTCCCTGATACTTTTTGATATCTGTGTAGAACTGCTGAGAGAGGTCATCCAGAGATTTGGGCTGAGGTGTCACCAGTATGGAGATGACACTCAGCTCTATCTCACGCTACCAGCAAATCCCAGGAAGGCAGTGGAAACTGTGGACAGGTGCCTGGAGGTAGTTTTGGAATGGATGAGGGCTAACAAACCGAAACTTAATCCCAACAAAACAGAGGTGCTACAGGTGGGGGGAAAGTCTGACTCAGGAAATGGGCTCTCTCTTGTTCTGGATGGTGTTGCACTCCCCCAAAAGGAGCAGGTTCGCAGCTTGGGGGTGTTCCTGAACCCGGGCCGCCTGTTGGATAAACAGGTGACAGCCGTTGCCAAGGATGCCTTTCACCAGCTTCAGCCCTTCTTAGGCAGGGAAGGTCTTGCCACTGTGGTACATGCCCTGCTAACACCTAATTAGATCACTGCAATGTGTTCTACATGGGACTGCCCCTGAAGACTGTCTGGAAACTGCAGTTGATACAGAACACTGTGGCCAGAATGTCACATGGACCAGTTTGCTTCTGGGCTCAATTCAAGGTGCTGGTATTGGACTTTATGGCGCTGCGTGGCCTGGGATCAACATACCTTAAGGACCACCTTCCCCCATACAAACCTACCTGCTCATTCCAGTCCTCCTCAGAGGCCCTGCTTCTGTTGCTCTTGCCATCAGAGGCTAGATGGGTGGCAACCCGAGAAAGGGCTTTCTCGGTCATGGAGCCAAAACTTTGGAACTCCCTCCCCAGGAAGATTAGCCTGTCTCCCTCTGTCGATGTTTTCCGCCAGTGGGTGACTTTTTTTGTTTCATTTGGCATACCCCCCATAACAATTATTGGCTCTCCTCTCTGATTCTGGTATTGATTGTTTGTGTTTTTATTGAATTGGTTTGGAATTTTAAATGTTGTTCTTAATTGTTGAAATGTTTTAATGTTTTTTATGTGTGCTACTTTGGAGACCCTGATCAGAAGGAAAGGCAACATAAAAATATTTTGAGTAATAATAATGGAGAAGATCCTGATAGTGGTAGGGCTGCCAAGTCCCCCGGGGGGCGGGGAAACCCCCGCCACAGAGTCCCGTTCCCCGCAGCCCGGAGTGCACGTCACCAGGAAGTGACGTTATGACGCCGGGCACGCTGGGGGCGGGGCCACGACCATCCGAGGGGGGAACTCTATGTCTCCCCCTTGGATGGTCATGGCCCCGCCCCCAGCATGCCCGGCATCATAACGTCAGTTCCTGGTGACGTGTGTGCGGCGCGCACGTGCTTCTCGCGCACATAGGACACCGGACGGGAGTCCCCTGCTCCCGACGATTTTCTACTTGGCAACCCTAGATGGTGGGGAAGACTGAAGGTAAAAGAAGAAGAGAACAACAAAGAATAAGATGGTTAGACAGTGTTATCGATGTAACGAACATGAAATTGAGCAAACTCTGGAGAACGACGGAGGACAGGAGGGCCTGGTGTGATGTGGTCCATGGGGCTGTGAAGAGTCGGACTCAACTGTGTGACTGAATAACAACAACAATAACCCTAACCAAAGAGTCACATTTTTGCCTTGTTGACTGCGAGCACTACTGGTGGAGAGCATCTGTGAGCACGGTATGCAGTCACAAAAACAGAGCAACTGTAAACAGAGGAAAACCGGGCAGTGCAAATGGAAGCAGCCAAAATCCGACAGGACAAATGGATTTTGGAGGTCAAATGTGATGCTGGTCCAGGGCAAAAGCAGACTTCAATCAGGAATACCTACTGAGAATTTGGTTCATATGGAAGGCAAATCTGGTGCACCTCTGAATTAAAACATAAATCATGATTTCTCATTCTGCAATTAGGAATCAGGATGGAATGGGACAGCAACGACAACACATGGCTACCTTGCAATTCAGCGTACAACTATACAATACAAAGAGATCAAGAGAGCGTAGAGTTTAAAAAGTTTACCTTAAATCAATTCTACACATGTAGGTAAGTTTGGATTTTCCTGAACTGCATGGCTCAATGAGATACCTGGACAAAAGCACATTTACTCTCACGCCAAGGACTGAAGCACGATCGTGTTCCACGGACGAGCACAGAAGAGCGCAAGCTCCCTTAGATAAGTTTGTTCTCCAAGTCCTGTTTTTTTTAAAAAAAGCACAATCATATTTAAAACAAGTCCTATCTAAAACAAATCAGATGTTTGAGAAAAATAACTGAAGATGATGAATCAATTTTTCTGCTGATACATGTGCTACATTACAATAACCATGTTGTGAGCTCCCTCCTTCACAAACCTATTTGTGTTGAAATTTAGGGATTTACCTTAAGACTACATGGTCCCTGGCTGGATGCGGTGCCATGCTGTTTTGTACATACTGGTATATATCAGTCTGGCTGTCCAAAGTCTCAATCACTTTGGCATCTAAAAGATCCTCATCCCAAAGGTGCTGTTCTTTAAGTATACGGTTTAAGACCTCTTCGGGAACTGCAGGGATTTCAATTGTAGACTTCCACAAGCGGAGAGGTGGACCCTCACATACCTGAAAAACATCACAACCATGGAAATCTGAGTTTCATTTATGTATTTAACTATCTTGATACAGCCAGCCTTTTAAGATTTTTCGTAAAGGTCAAAAGAGTACATTCAAGGTTGAAAGCAAAGATCTAGCTAGTGTTTCGTTTCTGACCATCCCAAGAGATAGGCAAGATTACTGGAGTTCATAATTCATGGGCCACAGTCACAGTGTCCCCAAGAAATGAGTTCAGATTGCAAGTTAGGATGCAGAATCAACACACACTGGGATTCTCTGTAAATGAGATGGTTAAGGATAAGAAATAATATTAACTATTCCAAAATCATCAGTGCTTTAAAGGAACTTGTTACATCTCTGATAGCATAAGCCATGAACACATTTCTTCATGGCAAAAGATCTAAAAAACCAAATCGTAATTTAATACATAACTTGTATATTACGGCTTGTGAATAGCATTCAAGGGATCCTATGATCAAGGCACTTACTTCTCGAATGACCCATTGACTTCAGTCTCTTATTGTCAGTGTAAAAGAGCAGATTTCTACTTTCAAAAAACAGGAACCAGTGAAATAAGCCCTATCATATTGAGAAGTCTCTGGGTGACTACAACAGCTATTGATTTTGACCCAAATCTCCCTCGCTGCCTCTTCTTTTCCTTGTCCCTCGCTGTTGCTCCCTGAAGAAGCTATGCACTCTTAAGAGGATAAGTGGATATTGGACTGGCCTCAGAGTGCTTGCAGTAATTGTCAGAACAGATAATCTTCTGCATTCAGCCAGAGGCTTCTGACAATGTGGATCCGCTCACAGGCCTTGGTGTGAACTGGCCCTGAATGTTCTAAATACTTGGGAAATGGTCTTAAATTTCATAGCACTTTTCACTTCCATCTACCTTTCTTATGCCTCAAATGTTACGGTGGTTCTAACCATGCTGAAATTAGAACACATCACCTACACATGTATGGTATCTAGCCCTGCAAATATGATTTTAACTAAAGCTCATAAACTTTTCCACTTTTCAAAATGTGCTGTGTCTGTGAGTGGAATGCATTAAAAATTAAACAAAGGTACCAAACCCATATAAGGTAAAGGTTTCCTTTGCTTAAAAAGCCAGTCGAATCCGACTCTAGGGGGCGGTGCTCATCTCCGTTTCCAAGCCAAAGAGCCAGCGCTGTCTGAAGACGTTTCTGTGGTCATGTGGCCAACATGACTAGATGCCGAGGCGCACAGAACGCTGTTATCTTCCCACTGAAGTGGTACCTATTTATCTACTTCCAGTTTCTTGCTTTCGTACTGCAAGGTTGGCAGGAGCTGGGACCAGAGACAGGAGCTCACTCTGTCATGCGGCACTCAGGTCTTGAACTGCTGAACTACTAACCTTCCAGTCTGCAGTTCAGCGTCTTAACCACTGAGCCACCACAGCCCCTTACCAAAACCATATAGCCACTCTGAAATTTTATTTTACAAAATGTATACCCCTGCCTTTCTGCCCTTGCAAGGGCCACCAACTCGGCTAATGAATTAAAGCATACATAATAAAATCACATCTTAAAAGCCATGAACACCAACAAAACACATTAACATACCTTCTTGTAAGCAAGCTCTGCTTGCTCTGAGGTGGAACAGTTGACCCAGCCTTTAAATTTGTCCTTAATCTCTTTCAGCAAATCATCCATACAGTCCTGGATGTATGGATGATAGTCTGCAGGCTCAGAGTTGCTATTTCGACCTAGTTCCTCCAAGCTCAGTGGCCTGAGATCTTGCTCTGTGTAGGAATTCCGACATCTGCTCATTTCTTCAGGGATCTAGGAAGTGGGTAAAGGACAAAAGGGAGAAAACAGTTGACAGCTCATAATTTGAGACATCTCCCACACTTCATATCATTGCCTTCATCATAGGAGGACACTTGCTTTGGAAGCTCCCAACTTCTGATTGGCCCTGGCTTGTAAGGCAGCCATTTTGTAGTCAGCCATGCCTCCTCTCATGGTAGCCATATTTGGTTGTGCCCACTATCTGTTTTCAAAATTCCAAAAGTGCCCATAGGTTCAACAAAACTGGGGACTTCTTCTGCCCTACAAAAGTCCATAATGTCTCACCTGAAAGAGTTTCTTACACTCTGCAATCATGTGACCCAGGCCCTGCGTTGCAGCCAAATTCTCATTTAAATCTTTCTGATCAGGTTTTCCTAGACTCTGTTTCCTCTGCATCACCCTAACAACAAACAAAGGTGAATTAATGAAAAGGAAAACTGACAAGGATGCACTGAAGTAACAGAGAATATATAGAATAAGCTATGAGCCATGCTTAAATGATAAGTCTTGTGCTCCTCAAAACATATTCATTTTTAACCATCTCATTTTTAATCTATAATGAATGTTACATCCAGGTGAATTATGGTTTCTTTCATACATGCATATTCAATAGCTGTTGCCTGCAGAACCAAATGATGACTTGCATATATAAATGAGCTAATGCAATGATCGTTAGCGCTTTTCTATTGCTCAGGGTTAAATCAAACACAATGCTGTTCACAGGTAGCTGACTCAACATTTGATGAGTCTGAGCCCAATGTACAAAAGCAAGTGCCGAGTGGCCAAATGGTATAAATGCATGCATGAGCCAGCATTTCAATGTCATACACCTTCAGTTTTGAACAGTTTTAGCAACTACCAGCAGGGGCTTCGGGTTGGGACACAGGCCTCAGCTACCTGGAGACTTGCCTTGGAGAAGAATTTTCCCTCTTGAGGGTGTTCAAGTGGAAAAGAGAAGGTGCTAAACACACAGCAAGGTTTGTCGGCGTCATCTGGTTTTCCTTCACAGCAGCCGTGACATCACTCAAGAAATAAAGGAGAATCTGAAGAACCTCCCTGTTCTCATCTGGGAGAAGCATAATGGCTGCCTTGATTGCCTGGAGATGCTGGTCCTTTGGCACATCTGCATGAGATTAGCAATCCGCTCGTCAGCTCATTGGATTTTCCACACATATAGCATGAACACATCCCAAAGCAAACTCTGAAGCGATTTCCTTCAGTGCACTGCATACCATTCATGGCACACGGAGGGTCTTCTTTTTTTTTTGGTCAACAGTTTAACTGCCCTCAGGTATTTCCTGCCCACGGAGAGACTCAACAGTTAAAACAAAGCTGCACATATTCCAGAGTTAATTTTAGAATTTAATTTTGAGAGCCACACGTTTCTGCCGACTGACTAAAAGGGCAGTTAAAAACTGAAGGAGCCCCGATCTCATTTATGAACATGGGTGGTGACAAAAACACAAACACAAAGCTCAGCCAATCTAGACTCCGAGAAAAATCCATACACATCAGTGAAACACGTTCCTCAAGAGGTGAGGCAATTAAAATAAATAGCCTATATACCATTCCTGACTTTGGCACCAGGAAATGTCCAGACTGTGCTTCGCTAAGCAGAGAGGACTGCTTCAATGAACAGTGATGCAGTGAAGGAGGGGAAGGGGGTGAAAAATCACTGATGTACAGGCTCCTCCTATCACACAGTGCCACAGTTACGAAGTGAAACAGTTTCATTGGCAAAAATTCTGGCGTGCTTTTTATATAGCCTGAAAATGGTGTGTGTGGGGAAAAACAGTGAAAAAAGACATTGATTAGTTTTGCTACACCACAGGGATATTTCAAAGGGCCTTCCAGAGAGTAACTCAGTGTGTTACACTGTGACGCAGACCTTTCAAAAAAGCACAAAGTTCAGGAGACGGAGAGGATCCTGAGCCAAGAGAATCCTTCCTCCCCTCACCAACTAAGTCTGGTGGCTGAATGTCCTCTAGTAGGCGATCCTCTTTGCATCGCACTGGATGTGTGTGGGCGACTTCTACCATATCTGTTCATTTCCCACCCCAAGTTCGGAGCAGCTGGTGATTAGTTCTAAGGTTTTCCCCTGTGTGCACTTTTAGGAAGGGTCAGAGGCAGCTTGTTCTGTTTCCCTTCATAAATGTTCACGAGGGTCCCAAACCACACATCTCTACACACAGCAATAGGCACACGCAAGGATGTTTGTTGTGTCCAGTTGTGGAGCTCTAAAAGCATATTAACCACCAGGTGCCCCTGCAAACCAGGAATCATGGCAGCAAGACATATGCAAAACTGATTTTAATGATCACTGTTTTATTTATTTTTAAACGATTTAAATTGCCTGTCCACTCTACCACAACCCAGTAGTCTACAGAAGCAGAAGTGAGTGTTCTCTTGCTTATGAGAACAATTTGGTACAAAACTGCTTCCCATTTTGAAAGTTGTTTTTTTTTCTTTTTTTAAAAAATAGATTTCCCAATTCCAAAAATCCATTCAATATATAGTCCTCAGATAGAGGACATATTTTTTTTTTTTAAAAGGCCCAAGCTTGATGAACTGCATCCTGTAAAGAGGTGTCCGTATATATGGGAATAAAAGATAAATAACACTAATCCAGGGCTTACACTGGTAGATCTGTAAGAAAGTCTCTGAAAGCTTGTTGGTCATGAGCGGTTCTGGCAGATCGCGGAAAAACTGCTTCAGCATGTCTGCCACATCGTAAGCAGACTGGCCCTCGTAGCTGACTTTGCCCACGGAGTTCTCATTCATCTGTCGCAAAGCCTGGATTCTTGACTTGACTCCAGACTTTCGGAAAAGCCCAACCTACGTGAAAAAGACTCACTCATTAGAAGGAGGGTTATTTGGGGCTTCAACAGGCATTTGGTGGACAGTGTGAAATGCAAGTTTCTAAGTTAACTCTCACCAACTCTCTCCTTTCTTAGACACAGCTAATCTGGCTACACCCGTCCATGCTTTTGTAACCTCATGGTTGGATTACTGTAACATGATTTACATTGGGCTGCCCTTGAAGACAACTGAGATGCTGCAGCTGGCACAGAATGCAGCAGCCCGATTATTGTCAGGGGCTAGCTGACGGGAACATGTTGCCCATTTTGAAACAGCTGCACTGGCTGCCAGTTTGGTTCTGAGTTTTATTCAAGGCACTGGTTATGACCTTTAAAGACCCTATCTGAAGGACCATCTGACCACATATGTTCCTGTGTGCCACCTATGGTATTCTGGCTGCTACCTGCTGGCTGTTCCTCCACTTAGGGTTGCCCTCCGGGCATTGACCAGAGCCTAGACTTTTCCCATCATGTCTATGGAACAGGCTCCCTAAAGGGGTCAGGTGAGCCTCCTTGTTGGAGATGTTTAGGAGACACTGCAAGGCTTCTTTGTCTGCCAGGGCTTCTGAGGAGGTATTCTGAGCATCCTTTTTTTCGGGGGAGGGTTTTTAAAAGTTTATTTGATTTTAATGGGTAATGTTTTAGTTATTATTTGTAAGTTGCCTTGCTCCAACAGGAAAGACCAGGCATAAATATTTTAATCAAAACCAAAATAAATGACACTGGAATTCAAATCCAGCATTTGGTTTTCTGAAGAAACAGAGTGGAAAGCAACCATTACCACACTACACCATTTTCATACAGACACTGTTCCAAGTGCTAGATCAGATGTTTGAAGGTTTGTGCCCATAAAACAACTTCCTACAATGTAAAGGTAGATCAGGGAGGATGGCTGCTGACCAATCTTCTTCCTGACACTTTGGCATTTCACGTGAATATCATTTATAGTTATGTGGGAGAACATCCAAACACCTGAGCTCCCACTGGCAGCAGTACAGTCTCTGAAAAACGAAATCGCATGGCTCTTTCTGCGTATTTGAATAAGCTGAGATACTGATATGGTGGGGGCAGAACATGCCTGCTGATATTACTTTGAGTTTTGGAATTAATATTTGACTCCAAATATTTGACCATTTACAAAAAAAATCTCAAAAGCAACATCTTAACAAGCTGCAATTACTAAATAAGAGTTCCAGAAGAGTTCCAAAAAACAAAAAAATGGCAAAAATAAGGATTCCAGGAATGTGGATGGCTCTAAAGCAACTGTAAAGCAAGAAATCTAACCTGATCCAGGCACTGGTTGCGAAGGTACCGCATGGCTTGCTGAATACTGTGTGGAAGAGGCTCACCAGTACGCTGGACATTAACTGTGAGGGGAACTCCAAACACATTTCGGTCTTTATAATCAGGGACCTTTATTCTCTTCATAAACTTTGGCACAGCCCTGTAAAGGAGGGGGGGAAAAGACAGTAATTTCAAAGTTTCTCTCTCTCTCACACACACACACGCACGTGCATGCACCCATCCCACCCACTTCTATTTCAAACTGTGGGCTGCTGAAAAAGAAGCATGCCAGCACTTCACTTGACTGAGAATAGTATGGAAAGCCTGAGTACACTTCTGAATCACAGCATTCTATTATGCTATGGAAACATGGGGCGGATGGAAGGGACTCTAAAACCAAATGGAATATTAGAACGCAGAACCAAAGACTGATTTTGTGTTTTTTACTAGTTCTCTCATCCAGTTAAACCCTTTTTAACTGATTCAACATGCGCTTTCTAATGAACAAATTCCATAAACAAACATGCTCTTTAATTCTATCAGTTTGTTGCTTCCATTGACAGATCTTCCAATTAAAGACTGATGTCCAACTTTTATTTTAGTTCAGTGTCTTGTCTTTACCTTGTGAAGCAGCAAATCTAGTCCAGTCAATATCAACATGGGCAGTATTTTGACAAAATTTAATTGATATCATCTCTCTTAAATAAATGCAGTTGACTCATTTGAGGGTTGGAAAACTGCCTCACCAGCAGTTGTCTGAATAAAGACTACTACAACCCAGGCAGGTTATAGCTGATTTGATGCATGGAGTGAATTCTTGGACATGGCCCCATCTAACGAAGATGGTCCCACCACAAATTTCTTATCTGTGGCTACACTGTGAACTGAATTATCAGTTAACTGACAACTCCCTTCAGCTTATTAATTAACCATTTTACACTGTTCGCATCACAGCTGTACACAGGGCTCTTACACTAGAATCCAACAGGCCAAAAGGTACAGGACAGCACAAGGGTGGCCATGTCGAAATCTGTTAAGAGTCAAACGCAATGTAGCATTCAATGACCCTTTATAATCTTGCTTCTTTGGGACTCTTGGGAATGACGGACATGTGAACAATGAGCTTTTTGTGTGCAAACCACTTGCTTTCGAAAGTGCTCCAAACCAGCCCCACCACCCACCAGCCTGGGTCACAGCAGGAAACTGATGTAATACATTGGCGTTTGCCAGCAAGAAGTTTTAGTCCGACAAATGACCTTTTCAAGGCATCACCCCCTTCCCCCCTCCCGCTCCGCACACCTTCCTTCTCCAGCACTTCACCCACCCACTTCAGTAAAAGGCCTTTCCGTTTGGTTTTGGCCAGCAGGGGAAAAAATCTACCCACAAAATTCAAGAACACTGCTATTTCAGCAAAATGAAATAATATGCTATTTTAAGCTGAGAACAGCTAAGAAGTATGTTAATGTAAAATATCAGCACGAAACAGCAGAACAGGGGAACGGCAAGAGCCACGTTAATTCTCAGTAAACGGTATCGCTATATAAAAAAAAGGGAAAACAACCAGGTTTATGGGAGACTATATCTGCTGTACCAAAAACTCTCCCGACCCATTTGTATTTCAACACAGTTTAAGATAGGGCATTACTGCTCTAAACATGTGCATAATACTCGTCTTGTTAAAACACACAGAAGCGGAATGCAGAAAGGGGAAAAAAACCACACATACACACACATTACGATGTCTGCTGAGAATCTGAAGTATGCAAGAATAAACTGGTCAATACTTATTTCTGTCTCTCTGAACAAACAACTTCTGTATTTAGCCCTGCTTTCATAATAACAGCCTTTGAACAGGAGGACCTTTGATGCTGGAGTTAAAATACTCTCTCTGAGTCCCAGGGAAAGGAAGGAGGAGGCTGGACTGGATGGTGAAGTAGCAGCAGAATGTGTGTGTGGGGGGGTGAATCTCCCATATTGCAGTTATGGCTGCTTTACAATCCCATACAAGGGCAATAGAGACTAGTGAATAAAGCATTTTCAAGGTCATTTATCTGATAGAAAGTGTGAAGCCACAAAACTTAAGAGGGTGTTCTTGGTCTATCATCTTTCACCAAGCTAAGCTTTCAAAGGCTTACCGGGGGGGGGTTTCTGTATTTAATTGCCCCTCCGCTGGGAATACCTAAAAGCCCTCGAGAGAAGTCAGAGCTCAGCATCTCTCAGAGGCAGTGTGTGACTCTTAAAAAATAAATAAATCCAAAGCCCGTTGGCAACCTGCAATAAAGCCCAGGTGTAATGCTTGTAGGATTTTGACTGGTCAACTATCTCACCAGCTGAAGCCATGTTTATTGGAAGGCGTGTATCTCTCCAAAAGGGCAGTTAACTTCAGGAGGGAGTATTTTTGCAGCAGGTTCATCTGCACCACGGACTGACAGTCGATCTGTAAAGATGCTGAGCTTAAGCTGGGCCGGTGCGAGGTCTGGAAGCTGTGCCATCTCATTCGGTGCCTTGAAGAGGAGGAGAGGGAAAAGAAAGACCGTTTGTGACATTGTATTTGGTAGGGGAAGATCAAAAAACCAAACTCAGTGACCTTGAAACCACACAGTACTGCAGGACTGCCTACAGGAATTATTAGCTGCTCTGTTTCAAGACCTCACATCTTGTGGACGGCAGAAGTAAGCTTTTGGTGTTTCTGTCCTACCTGGTACAGTTCATAACAGCAAAACAGACTGAATTACAGAGCCACAAGAGCCTAGATATGCCCGAGTTCACTGCATGCGGCCTGCGTTTATGAGGGTCTCCCAGGGCTTTATAAACATTTTTGTGCCCTCTTCCTGCTGGCATTATAAGCACGGGGGGAACCAAGCTCCTGAGAAACCTGCTTTGATTGTCCAGCCTCCTATGAGGACCTAGTAAAACGACCTGTGCTTACAGATCAAAGGTTCCCAAACTGTCGTAGTTAAGTGATTTAGTCTGAAGGGATCTGAACCATTTCAGTTTGAAAGGCTTTTTGGGTTACTCCAGTCAGATTCTATGAAGCAAACTTTACACTCTCAGTAAAGATTAGCTGACCATACTGTACCGAGTGGGAGGGCACAAACCAGCAATGGTCTCCTGTCTGAAGGAGGAACATACATTAAGAAGTGGGTAAGGACTCGTGTCTCCCCTGAACTAGCACTTCTTTTACTCCAAAGACTGCAGAGCAGTTTTGAGAACAACCCTACCACCCAGCCTATGATAAATTTTGGGGATAAAATTCTTAAAATTCACCAGAGGCACAACACGGCTGTAAGGAAAATCGTGATGCCACAGCTGAGAGTTAGACGGCAACCTGCATCATATGGGCCAAGAGTGTAAAACGCAAATGAACTGGAGGACCAAATTCCTTATTTTACAGATGTCACATCTATCAATAAACCAATCCCACTTCAGTTTGTTAATCATCTGGTGCAAAACTTCTCTTTTCACTTCCTGGAGTCTATCCCATGGAGGGAAAGACCACAAGACCAATGGTGAGAAAGACAGCATAAAAAAGGGGAGGGTTCCCTCTGATGCCTACTACCCGGTTTCGGCCTGTTTCAGCTTTCCAGGGTGAGGGCCTTCTGCTTGCCTCAAGCACATGACAGGGTTTCAAAGAAATGCCCGTGAGTTAAGTATGCCGACTTGCCATTAATGTTTCCTTGGTTCTGGATATCAGTGAATTGTGCAGTGTTTGGCAGAATGCCTGTGGGCCATATTGGAGCCTCACACCTCTAACATAAGCTAATGAATTATTATTATTTTAATAAGACACAGATGAAATACTTTGGGAAAACAAAGCTCAGTTTCAGAGTCTGCATGTAACTATCACAGGAAACGTTAAGGAACAAATATTTTGGATGTTCAAGTGTTTTCATGAGTAATTTCAATTTAAATTCTATGCTCTTTATGTACATACTAGAAATAATGCCCGTTGCGGAAATAAATACAACGGGATCTAGAAAGAGGCTCTGGGAGAGTGCTCTGGCTTTGGGCAAACAGTGTCAGTTTCCTGTGGCGACCTCAGCAGGGTTTAATGACAGAGTCCACTGTTTTCTCCAGAGGGACTGATCTCTGCTACCTGAAGAGCATTTGTATGTTTGAGTTATCTGTAGCCCTCACCTGGAGAGTGGTAACCATTGTTACCCATTCTCCTCTCCCCTATGAGGTATGTTATGCAACTGAAAATTCCAACTGCCTTGCGGGGGGGGATTTTGAGGTGTGGAAAGGACTGAAGTCCAATCAGCTTCCATATGCAAAAGACCAGGTTGTCGCAGCAGTTGTGGTGTGGGCGGGACCCGGGCTTTGCCTTCTGATTGGTGGCGATATATGCTGAGGAGCAGTGCTATCAGCCATACACTAAGGGAGTGCATTTTAGAATTAGAACTTTGGCACCCACTATTCAATTATATATAAGGAGAGATATTTTGTGAAGCTCTCCTCCAGGCAATTGCATAATTTGTATGGGCCTGGGTAAGTTATGAAGTGATCCAACATATGGGTAAATACAGAACAGAAAAAAAGGGGCTGGTGTAGATTGTTTGGGGATTTGTCTGAGCACCTCTTGACCTGCCTAGTTGTGCACACAGCAATTTGCCTTAAGCTATAAGAGAAACACATCGCTGCAAGACATACTGAACATTTCTAGATTTTGTCCAGGCATATCTAAATGCATTCAAGATTCTGGATTCATCTTTATTCACAGACATATTCCACCATAATATATGAAGTACTGTAAAGGGGGAAAAAAACCCACCTTGTCAAAACAAGATGAATCTCTCTCTCTGTGCTTGTGTACGCACACTCACATACACACACAGTTTCTGGAACTATTCTTATTTTGAAAGCCTTTGGGAACTGGGAAATGAATTATGCTGCTGACTTTACAGTTTGGCTGTCTTTTCTATCAGGTATGTATGTATGTATGTATTTATTTAAACATTTATTAGCCACCTTCTACCTTGGGGAACTTAAGGCAGCTTTTAATATAAAACAATGGTTATAAAACATTCAAAACGATAGTTTAAAATCTCAACTGAGACTGCTAATAAATAAAAATGAAATTAGTCAAATGCACTCCCTAAATAAAATTAGTCAAGTGTCCTCAGCTGCCTCCTGAATTGAAGGGGGGGGGGGTAGGCATACTGTTGCCATCAAGAAGGCCCTCTTTCGTGGGCCCACCAGATGAGCTTCTTTGATTGGTGGGACAGTCAGGAGGGACTCTCCCTACAATCTTAATTCCAGGGCAGAAATATACGGGAGAAAATGGTCCTTCAGACACCCTGGTCCTGAGCCATGTAAGGCTTTAAAGGACAAAACCAACACCTTGAAATGGGCTCCAGAGTGGATCGGTAGCCAGTGTTAATTGCTGTAGCATCAGGGTTACACGTTCCTGGTCTAGTTGCAGTATTCTGCACTACCTGCAGCTTCCAAACACTCTTCAAGGGTAGCCCTAAGTAGAGTGCATTGCAACAGTTCAGTCTAGGTGTAACTAAGACATGATCATTGTGGCTAGATCTGACTGAACCAAGAAAGATGCAGCTGACACACCATCCGAAGTTGGGCAAAAGCACTCTGAGCCACCACAGCCACCTGGTTTTCTAAGGTGACTGCTGTGTCAAGCAGCACTCCCCAGATGCACATCAGGGTTTTGAGGAAGAGTATAACCCCATCCAAGACAGGAGAGATCTCAAGTCCCCCGTCTGCCTTTCTACTAATCCAGAGAACCTCTGTCTTGTTAGGATTAACTTTCAACTTGTTCACCCTCATCCAGTAAGCTTTAGAGCCAGTTTGGTGTAGTGGTTAAGTGCATGGACTCTAATCTGGGAGAACTGGGTTTGATTCCCCACTCCTTCACTTGCACCTGCTGGATGACCTTGGGCAAGCCATAGTTCTGGCACAGCTGTTCTTGAAAAAGAGCAGTTTCTGTCAGAGCTCTCTCAGCCCCACCTACATCACAGGGTGTCTGTTGTGGGGAGGAGAAGGGAAAGGAGTTTGTAAGCCACCCTGAGACTCTTCTGGGTAGTGAAGGGTGGGGTATAAATCCAATCTCTTCTTCTTCTCTTCTTTATCTGGGTGGCAACTTTGTGTGTACCATTTTGTGGAAATGGTTAATGATTTTAACTGAAAGCCAACTCGACAATTCTGAACGGAAATTAACAAAGAGGTCTTCACAACCCATTCTCAAACACACCCTGTAAACAATTACCAGCTTTTTAAAAAGCCCCCTCCACCTGCTTATATCGTACCTAAGGCCTGTGCTCACTGACCTGTTTGAGCGCGTCAACGATGCCCCCACCCCAGAGTCTCTTCTTTCCTGGATTCCTGTGGATTCTTCTGCATCATTCAGAGAATTTCCCGTGCTATCAAGATCACTGGCTATTGTTCTATCATTGTCCACGTCAAGGAGAATCTGTTTGGGAGAGGAAGGGCATGGGGAAACCGAATCGAGGGCTGAATCAGAGTCCCCTTCGTCAGAAAACTTCTCTGACCACTGGTTCACTATCTTCTGCATGCCTTTTACATGATACAGAATGTCATCAAGCTCGGGGAAAAGGTCTTCGTTCTCAAGGTCAGCCAGGTCACCTGTGCTGGAATACAGGAAGGAGCCTGGCACATTATCATAAATGCTGAGGCGACTGCACATGGAGCTGGAGGAACTGCGCCTTTTCCCAATGCTCAGATCTTTGGAGCTGTCGGAGCTGTTCTCTCTCCGGAGGGCAAGATGCCCGTGCCCGTGAAAGCTTCCTGTTCTCCAGTTCACGGAGGTGCTGCTCTCTGACGGAGAAACGTTGCCATTGGAGAGTGCTTTGGGGAAGGTTCCGGGTTTGTGGTCCTCAGGAATGAAAAAGACAGTATCTTCCGCAAAGCTCTCTCTGTTTTTAAAATTCTGCTCTATGACATCGTTGAATGTCGACTGGTTGAATGGGTCAAAACCTTCTAGATACATTCCCACTCTTTTGTTGTATGCGCTAAGACTACGTGTCCTCGTGACGGGGCTTGGGGTGCTGACTGCACTGCTCGTCTCTGATTGGCTGCTGCTACTGCTCGTCTGGGTGGAATTGGAGACGCTCCTTTTCCGTACCATAGGGACGTTGATGTGATTGCCATTGAGAGCAGAGATCTCGATGCAATTGAGTTGCTTCAGCTTCTCTTCATCCATGCCTTCTTGCAGGATGGGACCACTGATAATGAGGCCAAGTTTTGAAGGGGCTTTGTTTTTACCGTGATGGGAGCTTTTAATTTTTAGGCTCTCCATCCTCTTTAAAAGGCTTCTTGTTTTGGACTTGGTGTTCTTCTCAGTTGTTTTTCCGTTGAAGCTGAAATTCGACAGCTCTTTGGGAGAAGGCAAACTGCTGAAGGAGTCTTCATTGGCCACAAGGTTGCCTGATGAGCCAACGCTAATGACGGAATTGGTTCTGGTGGTGGCTGCTTCGCTTGGGGAGGCGGCTGGATGACTGCTGCCGCTGCTGATGCTGTGGACGGAAACGATCTCTTGGTGTTCACTGAGGTCTGTCAGCACACTTTCATGGCTGGCGGCACTGCTAAGCTGAGCCTCCTCTGGGGATGTGGCGTTTGGAGTCTGCTTAGGAGGGAACACATTAAATTCCTCCAGCCTGGACCACCTCTTGCTGTCCCTCTGGAATGTCCATTTGCCACTTATTGCACAAGGCTCATCTTCATCAGAATCTTCACTCTGCAATGAAATGGGACAGCCACAATGAAGACAGTTCCTCATTACACATTTTTGAATTGACTGTCTCAACGTTAGGCTGGTCTAGACACTTCCCTGTTGTTTTGCATCAGCAGCCGAAGGCTTCCTCCAAGCTTTCTGGGTTCACCCAAGGGGGACAGACTCCAGAACAAAGGCAAAATTTGGAGGGTAAAAAGTATATGTGTGCCGAGAAGACTTGGCCTCCTCAATGGAGAGCTGCTAAAAAGTAACAAATAAATGAACAAACAGGAAGCTCTTGTTCATGTGAGGCTTTAGATGTTGCCTAGTGTCTCCCCCAAACCACTGCCCCATAGCTGTATGTATTTTGTGGCATTTCCAGCCCACCCTCAGTTAGCACTATCCTGAATACACAATCAACCAAACCCCCAAAGGAGTTCTAGAACAGGTAGGTCTAGCACAATTTGGCCTTCTGCCATATAATGGCGATAACACGAACAGTCTTCAGTTTCAGTTGTAACAAGCCCATTGAACATAAAGTAGCACCTTTTGTGACAAGCCTATGTTGAAATAAATGTGGTTAGTCTAAAGGTGCCATTTCTGTTTTGATTAATTTTTTAGAAAGGGGTACGTAACCGAAAAATTGCTTTATTGAATGAAGGAACTTCAGAAATCAATCCAATCTGCCCCCTGCTGGTCACTCCCACTAGACCTGATATGCACAGATATTTAACTGGATGCCATTTAGATCAATGAAAAATGATGGCATGCCTGAAATGTTCGACTGGAGTCCAGGAGGGCAGGGCATGTTGGCCTCTGTTGACAGGGCTTCCCTGTTTATTTTCCTGACTGTAATTAAGAGGCATTCTGAACTGTAGCAGCTTAACTTTTTACCTTCCAAGTGTGACTAATGAGACCGTGAAAGAGCCTATTAGGCTGGTGCAGTTTGATGACTCTGGGCTTTACCCAGTCTTGCCTTCTTCCCACAGCCCAGCAGCTGACCATGTAAGAATGCCTGAGAAGGGTCATTTTTTCAGACTCTGCTGCAGGCAAATATTAATTTGACTGACACTGAGAAGCAGAAGTCAGCTGAGGGTGCGCATAAATAACCATCGACGTTGCTGTTACCTGTAGCCCTTCCCTGATTACTGAAGAGGCATCGTTCAAGAGGGATGGCTCAACATACAAAGTCCATTCTGCTTTTCAAATCTGACACTAGAAAGCTTTGCTTTCCACTTAACTTGGGACCAAGAACACAGTCAATTTAATACCTTTCATTAAGAGCAACCAAAGGACACATAACACACTGTTATATGTCATTTGGTTGGTCCTAATAAAAGATACAAGAATAGTGTTCTTGGTGTTGAATTTTACTGTACAGCTGTAAGCCACTTCATTTAACACGAGAGAGAAATGTTACACAAATGGATGGAACAACTGAAACATTTATTCTTTTGGGTCCTGTTATTTGCTTTTATGTTATTTTTCGACTGCTTTTCAGCACCTGCTTCCAAACAGTTTGTAGTATAAAAGCCAAATGGAAAAGCTCTCTGAATAGACTAATGAGGGAATTACCACAGAAGAAAAGAAAGAGGAGGTAAACCTCTTGTCACTTATAATTATTTTGACAAACCTATGCTCACTCCCCTCTCTCCATGCAAACTCCTCCTGGGCAATAAGTCTGAATTTCCTTTTTAAACAACAACAACAACAATGCAATGGAGTACTACTAAATCTTTAGTTTTTCTGAAGAGAAGATCCCCCCCCAACAGAACTATCACATGAAGGTTGTGATTCTTTCAGAATTGCACTGGGCGCAGGGCCTGAAGGCAAGCACATTGCCCGGGTCATACAACCTGCCTCTGCCCTGCTGTGATTTGCACTGACAAGAATGGGGCTGATGGATAGTTTATTTAAAATTGGATTAACTGTTCACAAAAGAGGAAAGAGGAAAATGTGCGTTATTGACAGAGGTGCAAAAATATCACAAGGTGAAACATTACCTTCAAAGCAGTGTATATGTTTACAAAGTCAATTCCGGTGTTTATAGATGTGAAGAACACACACAAAAAGCAACACAAAATGTTTATTTTATTCCTTCCACACTTTCAACACAGCGAGTGGAGTCAGGTGTGGCCATATTAAAAAAAAAAAGACTACTGTTCCACCTTCCTCCCTTTTGTTTGGTTAGACTAGCGTGGTGCCCCAGAGACCTAGCTCCTGCCAACCTAGCAGTTCGAAAGCAAGAAATTGCAAGTAGATAAATAGGTACCACTTCGGTGGGAAGGTAACAGCGTTCCGTGCGCCTTGGTGTTTAGTCATGCCGGCCACATGACCACAGAAAAGTCTTTGGACAGCGCTGGTTCTTCGGCTTTGAAACGGAGACGAGCACCGCAACCCTAGAGTTGGACTCGACTGGCTTTCAAGCAAAGGAAACCTTTAGCTTTACCTAGGGTTTTTCTAGCTCTGTTGTGATTTTCCCAACCTGTTCTGGTACAACCTTTCCTAGACAATCGTACCCAAAGTAGGTGTGCAAGGAAAAGTATGGATCGCTGCACCTCTGTGTCTGTGTTCTGCATCATTTCCCAAATGCCACTGGTAGGCTTTTGGTCAAGTTTTTTAAAAATTATCGGTCGCAGGTTGTTAAAACACTACAGCAGATATACTGACAAACCAGTAACAATAAACCTCCCTTGTCCATTGGTGGCAATGGGAAATGGCCAGCAGGAGAAGAAGACAAGGAGAACATCTTTGTGCGGAAGCACTGTTGCCTGCTGAATTTTTGCTGAACGTTTGGCCATTGTGTTCTGTTGGTCATCAAAGTCAGGAGATATAAAGGAGAGCTGTGCAGATGTAACTGCCCATGCCATATATCTAATATGATACTGCACCTTTCTATTTCAGAGGTGACAATCATGTGTTAACAGTCGAATGTGGAAGTTACTGTGTGTTTGAATGCTTGCACAGAAGTGGCACTACTCCCAGGTAGGCGCATAAGTGAAAAGAAGCTCTCCCTTCATTCTCTCTATGGCTGACAGTGGTTAATACTGATTTAGAATGAAGAATTTTTCCTTGGATAGCAAAGCATCAAAACAGTATTTATCTAGCAGAGAGGTCTTGTGAGTACCAGGTGATGCTAGTCTGTTGCAATTCTGAGGCAATAATCTTAAAAAAAAAAAAAACTCCTATTTTGATACTGGCAGCGTTAACATTTTAGCATATTAAACCTCATGCTGCCGATTACTGAATTTTAGTAATTCTTGAACTCTGATATTTTTAAAGCTGAAAACTGGGAATGGGTTCCACTCAAGACTAGTGATCTTACTTCAGCCTCTACATTTTGTGGCCAATTCCTGTTTACATATAATCGATGCTACATTAATAATGATCACCACCTTTGATCATGGAAACGAGAGCAAATATGCTGTACCTTTTCATTAGTTGTTTAAATAAACTAAAATTAGGACACAATCTCCGATGGCATGTAGCTCTGTTAAAACCAGTTAAGTCCCATGTGAACCTGCCCAAAGTTAAAATCAGACAGTGAGAACTTCCTTTGTATTTATTTTGAAGCCAGATTAGCTTCTAGAAGGAACCAAGCCTTTTCAGTTGCTGCTTTATAGTTTGTAGGTGGTTCATTTAAGCTCCCTGTCCACAGCATTCCACAAACAACTGAGCGTAATTTGGTTTTGTTGTGCTTTGGGAAGTTAATCCTTATCGTATGGCTATAGATTATTTAGCTGGATGGTTTATATGGATTGTTGTTATTATTGTAATATTAATTTTTAATTGCTTTTTGTGGCCTGTTGAAAAGCAGTATGGAAACCCCACAAATACATTTATGAAACACAAGTGGGGATTTTACTTTCGACTTCAATGGCAATCAAGTAATACTCATCATCCTTTGGCACCTGTTCAATGCTTCCTGAATGCCCCAAGGCAAGAGGACATAAAATGGCTCTGTCAAATAACTGTGTCATATTTAGAATGAATGTTCCTATGGTCAGGCAGCCCTTTATTGTCTAAGGTTATGCCTCACTCTGTGCAAGGCTTTGGAAGAAAGCCCCACATTACTCAATGGAACATATTACAAAATGTCTGTACATAACATGGCAGTCTTGATCAATGGACAAAAATTGTATGAGTGCTGCTCTTGCACAAGATAATAGATGAAGAAGTTATTCAAGAAAAAGCATTTCAATGGATCTTGTTCAGGATTATCTTGTGTCTTTAAGTGCCTGTCTACTACTAACATTTCCAAGGTGCTCTACAACAACCAGCATGCTAACTATCAGTACCCCCTAGGGTTGCCAGCCCCATCCTCTGGAGGGGAGGGATCCCCTGCCGCCAGTCCACGCCCCCCATTGCTGATTAGCTGGCCGATGGGGGGGGGACTTAACAAGGACAAGAGCTAGGCCCAGGCTATGTTGCTGGCAACGTGATGACATCACTTCTGGTATACACATCACTGCAACACTCTGGTATCTGAACAAAAACTCTGTGAAAGAAGCCATTTTTTACCATAGAGTTTTTGCCCAAATACCAGAGCACTGCCATGACACTGCAGTGTGATGGTGTCCCTTCACAGTCACGCCAGAAGTGATGTGGCCATGTCACCAGCAACATAGTCTCCCCCCGCCACTGGTTGGCAGAGGGACCTGGCAACCCTAGGACCCCTCCCAATCATTCAATGTGGCCCATTCCATTCTTTGTGGAAATCAGATTCTTTAGTACCAGGAGCAGGTACTAGACCTCCATATTGTGAAATGCCATCTTCATGCAGAGCCAAGTGTGTCTCGCTTATTTTTAACCTTTTTTTCAGCAGGCCTTGGTCTCAATGGGGCTTACTCCTTAACAAATACACATGGAATCGAGCTGCAAGAATATCAACCAAGGCAATTCCCTCCCGTGCTTGAAATGCACTTACCCATTTCCTGTGTGGACTGATTTCTAGCTTCATTGCTGCACATTTGTTTAAAGTATTTAAACGCCTACAGAAGAAAACAGACAAAATTAGCAGTAAACTTGGCAGTCTGCGATATGGGCTTATTTTGAGCCCAGGATTATTGAGCAAGCTCTCTCTAAGCTTATTTACATACAAATGGACAATCTCAAAATAGCACTCGTTATGCTAAACGAACACCACATTACATCAGCTGGATTCCAGAGTTTGTGAGGCAGGTGGGATGTAGACCCAGGAGAGTAAGAGCAAGTTTTCCTAAATCAGGTTCTTATGAGGCTCCACAATAAAGGCGAGCTTGTTCAGTGGGAGCCCATTAAACTGGGGTAACTCTAGTGCAGTCATAACTAGCTTCTTGTTCTCCTAGTGGAAAACTACAAGTGCCTTCCAGGGACTTAACTTTTTTTTTTTTTTACATCCTGCACTCATGCATGAAATAAGGAGTAAATAATCTAGAATAAACTGCTTGCCTCTAACTAGGCTTGGAAGTGACCATTTGTGGGATGCCATGCCAGATCCCTTAATACAGTACAATTTCAGACACACCAGCACTGAAGAGATGGAAAACTGCTACTGCTGTTTTAGCAATTATTTACTACAAACAGTAGGGTAGGACTGTGAACATTCGGAAGCACACAAATTTTGATTTCTCTGGAATGGTCAGACAACTTTCCATGCCGTAAGATTGTCACACTGTGTTGTGAGTTACCTGGATTTTCCAAGAACTCCATCTCATTAAACATGCCAGCATACAGTGCTTCCTGGAAATGAAGCACTATACAAGTAAGGGAAGATAACTGCAGCTGAGACACTGTGAGGCACAGAGCTGACCAATGTGGGTACTGCTCTAGTTCCATGTTGTGGAAAAAGCACAGATGTTCTAAAACCATTTCAAGATGGTTTAACAGTCTGTATTATCTGCAAAAAGCCCTGGAAAACATAGCATAGGAAGGTGCTTGGAATTATGATGGAAATCCTTGTCCACTTCACTAAACTACAAATTGTCCTTGCTTTTCTTGGACTGAAAGTCATTGCACTTTAGACTTGCGGTGCTGACATGCCCAGATTAGGGGCAGACTGGCCTTTTTATGCACCAGGAATAAACTGAGGCAAGTGGTTTAAGATGTTGGGTGAAGATGTTCAACTGGTGGGCTTATACCTCACAGTCACAACAGGCTGAGGGGGCCCCTAGGGTGTTGCCAAAACCACAGCCACCTCTTGGCTTTGCTCACTCCAGGGCTGTTTTAATGTCTGTCCATTTCCTGCCCAGGCAGGCTGAATGTGGAACATCTACATTTCTTCATAGGTGCAGCACTCAAAAACAGCAAGTGAACGAGTATGCCAGAGGAAAAGGCCAGAACTCTTCCCTTTGATAGTTAGTTTCTTACACACAAGGAATACTTTTCTTTGCATAGAGAAACGTTTATCATGCAAACCCAAATCTGCAGCCTCAAGTGGTTCTGCCCAGGCACAAGCTTGCTACCTCATGTGTTGTTTCTAGGGTTGTCAGTTTCCCCCTGGCCACCGGTGGAGAAAGGAGGGAGGTAGCGTTGCAAGATCCAGGTGGGGAAACACCTGGAGATTTGGGGGTGGAGCCTGGGGAGGACAGGGACCTCAGTGAGGCACAATGGCATAGAGTCCACCCTCCAAAGCCATCCATTTTCTCCAGGGGAACTGATCTCTGTAGTTTGGAGATGAGCTGTAATTCCGGGCGATCCCCAGGTCCTACCTGGAAGCTGGCATCCCTAGTTGTTTGTGAGAATGATGCCGAAAAGGTGCATTGACATCTTTGAATAGCAATTGCCAACTTTTGCAGACCCAGGATCTGCCTGATTCTCCATAATCAGAAGATTAACAAAAGTCCTAATGATAGGAAGTGTGCACTGCAATCCTAAAAAAAGAATTCTACACTGGACAAAGAAAATACTTTCTGCCTGAAATTGGGTATGCACTTCTGCCTACCGCTGCTTACTTTCATCTTCCCCGCCCCTAGTCTACCAAGCTGAAAACCTCAAAGGGGGAAACTAATTTTCAACCCATCAGGTGCCTATATTGTTCTTTTCAGCTTGTAATATAATTATTTTCATTATAGCCCCAGGTCAGCTCCACTAATCTCTCTGGCAAAAGAAAAAAAAGAATCAGAACCCTTCCTCCCTCACGTACAGTTTCTCTCACACAAAGATTGCTACACCATGCACAAAAAAATTAAACAAAATGGATTGCTTAAAAAAATGCAGGTGTTTAATTAAAACCAGCACCCCAGGAAATACATATTTTAACAGGTAGGTTGAATGCTCGTTCGATGCATTCGTTCATGTATATTATTATCTCCTAGGGCAACTCTAATGAACAACTGGAGGCCAATTAGAACTTTCCACGGATCTCTACAGACTCAGGATGCTGAAAATCATGAATGATAAGACTCACTTTCCGGAGCACATACAGCTTTGTCTGATACTGATGCGAAGGAAAACCAAATTATCGTTACCCCCCAGTTAAGTGCATACACAAGGAACTGGACCCTACGATGCCTTTATGTTAAGTCCTCCTTTGGTGGGGGGAAGATTTTTTTTTTCTGATGAAGGAAAATTTGGCAGAAAGGAGTCAAAGGATCCAACTTGGGGGAGAGCAAGAGTCAAATCCTCTCTCCCCCAGTTACCCCCTTTTACCTCCAAGAAGCCAGAAATAAACGCAACGTGCCCATGTGAAGTGATGTAGGCATGTTGGGGACATTGGGTACCATAGAGTTTTGCCCCAAAACCAGAGTATTGCCACCCGACATGCCTACATCACTTCCAGGTGACATAGGCGCATCACAGAGCTCCTCCCTGCTCCCAGAAAGTTCCCTCCCACCCCCTGCCAGCACGTCGTTGGAACCTGGCAACCCTAAGACCAGAGCAGCTACCCGCCTGAAACTTGGGGGAGTGAGTCATAGGACTGAACCCAGGACCTGCAGTTTGGCTTACTTCCTTTAGATTTTCAATATGGCATCCATCGACACTTTACCTACTGCATCATTTATCTTTATCTTTCACTTTAACAATGTAAAAACTATCTCCCCCCCTCCCCGCTTGCTGGAGACATGTCTGATTAGCTGCTGGCTTTTAGAGTTTCAAGGGCAGAGAGCCATTTTCTCTTCTTCCCCAAAGACTACGTGGAATTCAAAAGCAGCTCCATTTAATTAATTTATAGGGCAAACCTACGTAGAATTGCAGCCTTCTAAGCCCATTGACTTCAAGGATATTAGAAGGCTATAACTCTTTTCAGGATTGCACTGTTAGCTTGCAACACCTCCGACATAAAACCTCACACACAACATACAAACCAGAGGCAGAGGTCATTTCAGGGGGGATCGCAGGGGATCACAGTTCCCCCAGGTGAGGTACGGGGGGGCGGGGCACATGACGAAGCCCCGCCCCCTGCTTCCGGCCGCCCCGCTTCCGGCCCTCATTCAGCCAGGAGGAGGCAGGAGAAGAGGGAGGGTAAGTTGCTTCCTCCCTGCCTCTCCCCACCCCTGCCTGCCTGGGGCCAGGGAGGGCCTTCGCGGGGCTTCCTTGCACTCCCGCCGGCCGGGACCGTTGGGGGCAGGGTGTGTGGCCTTATGACACACTTCCGGTGATGTCAGGGTGTGTGGCATATGCTAATGAGTTATGCTAATGAGTTCCCCTAGCTCTTTTTCTACGAAACGACCCCTGACCAGAGGCCTTTATATTATGGCCTGAAGCACCCCCCCCATTTCTGTAACACCCAACCTGATGAAGAGTTCTGAAGAACTTGAATGCTTATACGTTGTTTTGCAATATTCTGACTGGTCTTAATAAATGATATTAAAGATTTTTTCCAGTTACTGAACCCTTAGAATAATCTCTAAGTCACAGCTGACTTGTAAAGACCCCATAGGGTTTTCAAGACAAGAGATGTTCAGAGGTGGTTTCCCATTGCCTGGCTTGGCATAGCAACCCTGGAATTCGTAGATGGTCTCCCATCCAAATACTAACTAGGCCCAACCCTGCTTAGCTTCTGAGATCTGATGAGACTAGCTAGCCTGGTCCATCCAGGTCAGGGCATGTTGCTGTATAAATTTTATGTACTACAGACAATTAGGGTTGCCAGGTCCCTTTCGCCAGCTGGCAGAGGGCTGGGGAGGATGTTCTGGGAGTGGGAAGTGATGTCGGCATGTTGCCAATGATGCTCTGGATTTTGGGTAACATTCCATGGTAAAATTGGCATCAGACCATAGAGTTTTGTCCAAAATCCAGAGTGTCACTCCAACGTCACCGACGTCACTTCAGGGTGACACAGGCACATCACAAATGGCAACCCTAAAGACAATGGTGTGATACTTAATAGTCTTGCATTCCTTTTACCAGCACATGAGAACTGCACTTTAATGGGAGCGGAACTTGAGTACAGAAGCCACGTGGCTGCCACTCACTTCCTTCCTTCCTTCCTTCCTTCCTTCCTTCCTTCCTTCCTTCCTTCCTTCCTTCCTTCCTTTTCTTCCTTCCTTCCTTCCCTCCTTCCTTCCTTTTTTTTTTTACAAAATGACCCCTGTATGATTTTTCCAGTTTTATTGGGAGGTTAGTTAATTTTAATTATGGTAATTTATTATTAATGTTTGGCTGCTATTTTAGACTTTGAGGGGGGGGGGTCAAATGGAGAATCACACAATGTAATGTCATCACATACTGAGAACCAGTAGACATTACATGGGAACACAGGAAGGTACCTAGCTGTTGCCTTTGATGGCAGCCACACAGTTCTAGAAGTGGTTATTTAAACCCCAACTCAAAAGCTAAATGTGTGACTAGGGTCTGGTAAAGAGACATCCTGCATGAAAGTTCCAACAATTATCACTCATCCAGTTATATAAGTGTACTCTCCATGCAGGAGAAACAGGAAGGAGCCCATATTCATTGACTTAGGCTTGACAGCTATGGGATGGGGAATACCTGGAGATTTTGGGGGTAGAGCCTGGATAAGGTGGGGTTTGGGCAGGAGAGGGACCTCAGCATGGTACAGTGTCATGGAGTTCACCCTCCAAAGCAGCCATTTTTTTCCAGGGAAACTGGTCTCTTTTGTGTGGGGATCAGTTGTAAAAGCAGGAGATCTCCGGGCCCCATCTGGAGGTCCTTTGACCAAAGGAACCCAGGTTTAATCTCACAAAGTCTGGGGACATCCTGCACTCCTGGTCTTTCGTTTCTTCTTGAGGTAAGAGGGGTACGAGACCAAGGCCTGCTCTCATTCTCTCCCTAGGTACAATCCCAAGGGGAAAAGCCTCAGAGAGACTCACAAAACATGTTTAATTTACAGATTACATAAAAAAAAAACCTGACCAAAAATTTCCAGCCATCCAATGGAAAACAAGTTTAGAACTACATCTCTATGCCTTTGTTTTGTTTTTTAAATAAAGATCTCCTAGTTTAAATTCCCAGTTTTGTTTAACATAAACATTTGTGAGTTTTACAGCATTATTCTTAATATATGTTTTATCTAGTTGAAACCTGTTGCAGTGGTCGCATTTAACTAGACCAACCACTTTGATCTGTCAGAGAAAACATATTTTCCAGCCAGCTTGATAAGAGTGTCTTTGATTTCACCAAGATTATACTGTAGACTCCTCTTTCAAATAACCCCTGGGCAGCTGAAACAGATAAGTGTGGAGACTGTGAAAACTACTTCCTCAGACGTTCCTTTTAAAAAGAGAAAATTCACACACTTTGCAAAAAGGCAGGAAAAAATAATGTAGAACTAAAGGAAAGAATCTTCAAAAGGAAAAAGGAACACAAACTGACGGGGAAGATTTTTTTTTCTTCCCTGCCAAAGTTTTAAAAGTTGCATGAGCACTCCTGCAAGAATGATACAGTAAGTAAACATTTGTGGTCTTGAGAAAAGATATGAGGGTGGTGGAAAGTGCCATCAAGTCACAGCCAACTTATAGCAACCATGGCCCTGTTCACACGCCGAATTTGCCACGGGAGATCCACGAATGCTGGGCGGATTTTCAGGGCGCGATCACACCACAACATCTGGCAAGTGTAGCACACCTGTGGCGTGCCACTGAAGCTGCACAGTTAAAAAGTATCTCAACAAATGTACTAGCAAATGGTTTGCCATGGGCTGCTGATGGAATCGTTCCGTGTGATCGCGCCGGCCCACGGCTTCCCCCCCGGCTGTCCTCCTTGACGTGCATGTGCTGACGGACAAAACCATGGTGTGCCGCTGTCGCATCTGATCGTGTTCTGGCGGGTCTAACTGCACCGGCACAAAGAGCCACGCCTCTCCCCCGTGTTATCTGGCCCGTGTGACCGGGGCCCATGTAGGGTTTTCCAGGGCCAACCCTATTTAGCTTCTGAGAAATGCTGTGATTGGGCTAGTTCGGGTCATTGAGAAGATGTATGCACTTTAAAAATGTCCTAAACAATTGCCACCTCTGCCATCACAAACACTAACTAGTAGGAACCTATGATAAGGGTGCTGATAGTAAAAATTGCAGCAAATGTGCCAGTTGTTGGTGGAAATTAACTTTATGACCAGCGAATTATTGCTCTTTAAGATTTCCCCCCAGTAACATATAAGCTGAAAAAGTTCCTTAGATATTGCTTAACAACTGAGCAATACCTGCATGTTCATTTTGCAATGAAACAATAGTATGAAAAGGAGATACAAATATTAATATGCGATATAGACTTGAGAAATCTGCTGCTAGAATTCCAAACTTCTCTCTGAAGCTATGAGGACCAGAAATCCACTTCTGAAGAAAGCCCGAATCCTAGAAAAATCCAACAAGAACCATTGGGGCTACGTGACGTGCTTGAGGATTCCAACAACAAGCCATGAATTATGCCTGACCCTACCACTAATCACAGAGACTGGGGATTTATTTTTAAGCCTTTATTTAGGGGTACTTATTTAGGCAAAATTTTTCACATGGTGATTTATCACTTTAGCTTCACCATGGGAACCATTTGCGTGAATTCTCATGTGGGAAAAGAAGAAAGCTCTTCAGAAAATTCAACATTTATTTATTAGATTTTTATTCCAGCCTCCCGCCAAGAAATTCAGAGTAATTAGTACAGAGTGTTTGATACTAGTATAGTACAGTATATTTTAATGAAGTGGAAAGAAAGACTTGATGGATAATGCTCACTTCCTGTCCAAGATCTAATACATACTTGTATTAGAAATAAAGAAGGATTTATTCCCAAGTCAGCCTGGCTATGTGCCTGGATAATTTTTTTTACCTTGAATTACCCAAATGCATTCAGCAAACTGTTATTTAATTCATGTCTACTGCAGGATGCCTTAAAATCAATCCATGTGTCCATCCTGTGGCATAGCTGCCACCCAGAACACAAATCTGAAGGCATCACACCATGTAATAAGTTACAGAGCCATTTTGCATGAAGATCCCAAGAGCTTCATGTAACTTTCAGCCATGGTAGACTAAGAAAGACCACTTGGTTAAATTGATAATAATCCACTTTTTAAATCTGACTAACCATAGTGTTGGTATATATTTACAGCCACAATGCAGTCACAGATTCACATCAGTCAAATTTAACAAGGAGATGGTTATTATTAAACCAGGCTGGTATACTTACAGTACATTTCAGTTAACTATGCTTCAAGGCCAGGCTCCTCCCAGTTTCACAGTTCTAAAAACAGATGTGTAAAGTAGGCTTGCCAAGTCCCCCCGGGGGGCGGGGAAACCCCCGCCCGAGAGGCCCGTTACCCGCCGCCGGCAGATTGGGCCCCGGGGGGAACCCCACCCCAAAGCATGCGACGTGCCCGGCGTCAGCACGTCACCTGGGAGTGACGCAGTCGCGTTGGGCACGTTGGGGGGTGGGGCTGCGGTCATCTGAGGGAAAACTCTATGGTTTTATCTTGGATGACTGTGGCCCCACCCCCGGCGTGCCCGACGTGGTTGCGTCACTTCCGGGTGATGTGGTTGCGGCGCGTGCGCGCACAGACTCCCAGAGCAGCGCTGGAGTTCCCCGCTCTACATACAGCGAGGACTTGGCAACCCTAGTGTATAGCTGTGAATGAAATGCCTGTTCAGAGCCTGCTTCTTAGTGCTTACTTACCTTCAGGCTCTAAAAGGAATGGATGAAGTTTCACAACTCCCTACTTGGATGCCAGACTGTGGGGCTATTCAGTGTTAAGAAGGGAATTAGTAGAAGCAACAACAATAGTGAAGGTCAAGACTGAAGCATCATTTGATTCTCTGTGACATACAGCTGTCTTTGAATTGCAACACCAGGAGGAAGCTTTCTTTTTCATTGCATTTCAATCCTATTTCTCATTCTACAGTTTTAACACTGCTCCATGCGCTGAGAGAGACTACAGCCCAAATTTCTTTTAAATTTGTTACTGAAACTACACCAGTTTGGATGAGTATGGCTCCAGCAGTCAGTGTGCACCACTGAAGATAAGTTCTCAAGCACTATCTAGAGAACTTTTCAAGACACACAATTGAAAAACACTTTACAAATAGAGGCTCCTTTACAAATAGAGGATATCTGGTAGATTAAAACTTGAATCCTGATGCTTTCTGGTACATAATCAATTTCTAATCTTTGCTATACTGCAAATGGAAATTGCATTGTTATGAGCTTGATCCTGGTTTGTATTGTTCACAAAAGCCCCCCACAAAAAAACAGCAGAGCAACGGAAATGTGGAAACCAGGCTCTAGAGTCACTGAAATATCTGCAGACATTTGAACAACATAAAATTGTATCTGCATTGGCAAAGCCACCACAAGGCAAAATGTTTGGACGTTGAATACTTCATGAGTGGTTGTTGGACTGGATATTAACAGAGATCCGAATGCTTTAGCATCTCTTGCAGAAATCCAAATTCAGAATGTATCCTTTTAAGTTTCAGTTCAATTCAAGATAGTCTTGTCTTACAAATTGCCACCGGATTAACCGTGGAGGAGAGTGTCATGCTCTTAAAAAGGTTAAAACGAGATCAGTTTTGCAAATAGTAATCCTATAGATCCATGTCATGTGCGTCACTACTGCACACTAGGTTCAGTTTACAATATGAAGCCAAGATATAACGATGTTTTTTCAGCAACTAAAGGATGTTTTTTCCTTTATCAAAGGATTCTGCTGGCAGATATCATCCCATAAATGACTGCTTACTTTTCTTAAAACTTACAAGGCCACACAAAAATTTATGCATTATACTAATGCATTATACTAAAAATTTATGTGGATTTATGCATTATACTAAAAATTAATGATCTTCCCTTAACATGGCATTTAATGGCATGACCACATTAAAAAGATCCCTAAAATGAAGACTGCAGGCCTACCTGTATCATAGTATTTTCTCCACTAATCATTCCCCCTTAGCAAAGCAGGAATCCTCCCGATGTGGGTACAATGAACGTTCAAATAGACCATGGGAGAAGGCTGGGGTAGGTTCCTGTATTCTGTGTAGAGTACACAGTGTAGGAAAATATATTTTGAGGGAAAAAACAAACCCTCTGCCAACTGTAGCTTCCTCATCCATGTACCAGCATGCGCCAAGATGCTTTCAAATGTGGGCAGAATGACAGCAGTACACACATGCTAGCTTTGAGCAAGCAGGGCTAGGAGATAAACTTAAAGGGAAGCAGGCCAAGCAATCTCTTGCACCTAAAGACAGCTGTTTTCCTGTCACTACCAGAAGAGCAGGCAAGACTCTCTTGCACCTAAAGACAGCTGTTTTCCTTTAGACACATCATATGTGACACTAAACATGTGCTCCTGAGCACCAGTATACGACTTTGCTAGTTATTTTGGATTTGCAGGTTTTTGCTGCTGCTCTTTCACATCACATCACCGCCTACCTGATCCTTTTAACTGGAGAAGCCAGGGATTAAACCTGGGACCTTCTGCATGCCAAGCAGATGCTCTGCCAGTGATGGAAAACCATAGCATGGGGACAAAGAGCTGTGTGAGGCCCTAGTATTCTAATCTCCAAAAAACAGAAGCCCTTCCCAGCCCTCCCCTAGTATATTAGTAATTTCATTTTATTTCTTGATGGATAGAAACTTGCTTGTAAACCAAAAGCAGGAATTCTTAGATGTGAAGTTCTATACATCTTACGCTCGCACAGCAAATGCAATGAAGCCACTCAAGAGATTTTAACTGTGAAGAAATGGTCAGAGCCCATTCAATAACAATAAATATTCTATGATTTCTTTGGATTATGAAGACTATTACTGGGCAAAAATTATACTCTCAGAAGCTACTCTGCTTCCTTTCGCTAAAGTAACGTTTCGCCACCTACCTGCACAAGGCTTCAGTGGCATCTCTGTCCAAAAAGTCGTGCTCTCTCTTGACTGAAGCGATGTCAATGGGAAATATAAGATCTGTAAATATCAAGGGCGACAGGCGATCAAGCAAGAATATTATCTGAAAGGACATCTACTTCTAAGTAAATGGAAGAAGGGATGCACCCACTGGAGCAAAGAGATGAAGAAAAAAACAATGGTGCAGTGGGAAGACAATTTGACTCCAATATAATAATAACTCTTACACGATTCACGTTGTGCTTCCTCAGGAGATTGAAGAAAAAAGTTAATATTTATCTTTTAACTGTTTTTCTACATTATTAGTTGAAAAACTAATCAATTAGTTGAAAAACATATCAAAACATTGATAAAAATATGTTTTGAAAGATAGAACTTCTGAGCATGTACAAAACCTCTTAATTATCAAGAGCCACCTAAAATACTGCTGGGATTTTAGCAGTATTTTAGGTGGTTCTTGACCATTAAATGTTTTCTGTACATGCTCAGAAGTTCTATCAGAGAGGTTCTATCAGTTAAAAGATAATCATTAACCTTTTTTTGTCTTTTATTTTTTGACATACGCATAGATCTCCCTGAGGAAGCTCAATGCAAAACGCATAGGGATTATTATTATATTGGAATAACATGGTCTCCCCACTTCAAAATAACTAGCCATCTCAAAGTCATGAGATACAAGAAAACTGACTCCTGAAAGGGAAGATTCCCTTCAGGCAGGATGTGTCACCAAAGCAGGTTTATCATTTTCATGCACAGGACTGGCAATGGATGAAGCTTATGTTGCTGGGGTGGGGTAGGGGGAGCCAGAGTGTAGCAAGCCAAGTACATAACTGGATGAGCTGTGAAAAAGGTTTTGATGATGCCTTCTAGAGCAGGGGTGGCCAAACTCTACACATAGAATAAGCGTCAGATGTTTGAGATCCACAAGACATGAACAGATATAACCCACATGTTTCTATTGAAAAATATGCAGATGTGCTTTTTATTAATATTAAATGAGACTGCCAAAAGTAAAAACAAAGGGGTAAAAACAGATATTGATAATGATATTTAACTTTAGATGGGGAAGGAAGGGAGGGAGGGATTGAGGGATTGAGGGAGGGAGGGAGGGAGGGAGGGA
>NW_015175988.1:375383-398634 GCF_001447785.1 Gekko japonicus | reverse complement strand
AAGGAAGGAAGGAAGGGAGGGAGGGAGGGAGGGAGGAAGGGAGGAAGGAAGGAAGGAAGGAAGGAAGGAAGGAAGGAAGGAAGGAAGGAAGGAAGGAAGGAAATATATGGGGGGAGGGGGAGAAAGGTGGAAAGAAAGCAAGGGGAAGGGAAGACGGATCGGGGAAGCATGTCTTCCCTTCGCTTCCCTAGCCGCCCTGATGAGAGCTGCACAATGTGTGTGAAAGAGCTGCATGCGGCTCCCGAGCCATAGTTTGGCCACACCTGTTCTAGAGACTGTCCCCAGAGAGCCAGCATGATACAGTGGTTACAGCGTCATACTAGGATCTGGGAGATCCAAATTCACATCCCTGCTCTGCCACGGAAGCTTGCTGGGTAATACTCTCTCAGCCTAACCTACTTCACAGGGTTGTTGTGAGGATAAAAGAGAAGGCAGAAGAACAACGCAAGCTTTGGGACCCCCATTAGCTAGAAAGGTGGGGTACACATGAAAATAAAATTTAAAAAATACAATTTAACTGTAGTGCTTTCCTCGGGAAGGTGTCAGCATCAGCTGAACAGATCCCCGAGATCCAGTTTAGCATTTATGTTGCCCGTTGCTGACAAGCTAGCCATTCCAAAATTACTGGAAATAAATAGAGGGAAGGCAAAACAGATGGCTTAAATGGATATCACAACAGGCTAATGCTGTTAGAAGGAATGAGCTGAACAGAAGAAGAAGGAAGCTACTAGAAGCTTCATGTTGTTTTTACCTCTTTTAAAAATGCACTCAGTTAGGCCTGTGTTCATGATGAATGCAGCCCACCAGCAACGTATGGTGACCCACAAAGGACTGGATAAGCCTTCTGTTTGTGCTATCTGTCTGGGACGGCAAAAGCCAGGTGGTTCTTGAGCACCTGGCAGGCTACAGTGCATGGCTGGTGGGCTACATTTGGCTTCACAGGTCGTGCAGGCCTGTCTTAGATAAACATTTGAGGAGAGCAAGCAGAAAGTAACAATGCTTGGCTGATGACTGGGAAGTTACAGTTGCTCTGCAGCTGCAAACAGACCAATCTAATTTACCTCCCGTTACAGCTTCTCGAATGGCAGATGGATTTGGATCCTGAATAGGGCTGCCAAGTGGGGGCGGGGGGCAGGTAACCCCCCGCTTTGGAGGCTCGATTTCCGCCGCCGCAGAATCGGGCCCCGGGGCCGCCCCCCCAAAGCGCAGCGTGGCTGCGTCATTGGAGGTGACGCAACCACGTCACTCACGTTGGGGGTGTGGCCCTGATCGTTGGAGGGAAAACTCTATGGTTTTCCCTCCGATGATCGGGGCCACGCCCTCAACATGAGCGACATAGCGCGTCACTTCCTGTGATGTGCTGGCGGCGCGCACGCGCGCATCGCCGGAGAGCTCCCAGAGCCCGGCGAGGCTCCCCTGCCGCCAAGGTAAGTAGACTTGGCAACTCTAATCCTGAATGGCTTGCGCAGCCAGAAGTCACACTGCTACACTGATCGACTTGAAATATTACAGGAAGGGTTTTATGCATGCTTGAAAAAGTGCTACTTCATGCTTTCATTAGGGCCAACCAGAATTTGTGATAGGCCGTCCCAGCATGCCAAGTGCTTGTTAAGAAGGGGAAACCAGTTCTCCCATAAGAAGAAGGGATCCTCATTCATGGACAATGGAGCCCCCACCGGATCGTTAAAGAAGATTGAATTGCCCTCTAGTATCCTAGTTCCATCATTATGATTGGCTGTCTAATAAAGACCATCCATTGGTCCTGAAGCCACCTAAGGTAACAAATTGCAGAACTCTGCTTAGGTCCAATCAGACCTTCTGTATATTTTACACTGTATATAGTTTACTACTGGAACTGTATAAATTTGAGTGCCGCTCTTTGCAGAGCAGTCCTGAGCTGAGCAATGTTTTGAATAAAGGCTTTCTTCGTTGACCATCGTCTCCTGCCTTCAATACCTAAAAGAAGAGACTGTGTTTCATGTAGTGCTCGTCTTAATGAAACTCTGTGCTCTGTGTTTTGTTTCACCGACACCAATGCTTCAAGTACGTGAACATTCCTATGACAATCAGGACAGATTTAAAACCACTAGCTTAGATTTAAATTCACTAAATGCACTGAAATACGCAATTGTAGCAAAATCAGACAGAAAGAATCAAGGGCGGGGAAAAACCAAATCGAATGAACTACCTCATGCCTTTCTTCAGTTAGTTGAGGAACTAAGCCTGGTGGATATATGGAGAGTCAGAAATGGGAATAAGTTAGATTTTACTTATTTCTCCTCCCATCATCAATCATGGTCCAGGATCAATATGATCTGGGCCTCTAGTACGACCCTTACAGATGTTACAGGAATAGATATTCTTCCATCGACCTTCGCAGATCACTGCCCCATTGCACTAGAATTTCAAGACACTCCCACAGCCAGTGTGGTGCAGTGGTTAGAGTACAGGAGCAGGACCTGGGAGAGCTGGGTTTGAAAGCTTCCTTGCCTCCCCCCATTCAGTGGACCAGGCACTCTGTCTGAGCCTAACCTACCTCATAGGGCTGAAGTAGAGATACAATGGCGGAGGGATGAACCAGTTAGTTTACCGCAAAGGTGGCGTTAAAATGCAAAAAAACAAAAGCAAAGACAGTGAAATACATATCAGACGATATGCTTTGTAAGGCCAGACTAGATGTATCCTGCCAGCAAATGCATGATAATAAGTCAATCGCTAAGAGATAAGGAGTCCTCAGATGCAGATAAGCCCGGCTGTTTATTTTGCTGAGGGAATGTGGATTGGAAGGGAAGGAAGTAGCGACTGCGGATGTGAGCACAAGCAAGTAGAGCCCTGGGAACCTTCAGAGGAAAATCAGCATGCAAACAGAAAGGGCCGCCTCTTTCTCAAGCAATCTGAACTCATGCTTGAACAATTTATGACCCTACAAACCAAATGCAGTCTGCTAGCCATGGGCTCATCCTTTTTTTTTTTTAAAGCATACTTTTGTACAGTGCCTAGTTGCTAGGCACTTATTAAATAATCGTTACCTGTGGCAAACTGTCAAGGGATCAATAAAGTTGTCCTTGGAAAGCAAAAACAAGGGGTTTGTAGCAGGCAGGCTGCAATATATGTCTGATGGGCTGAGTTGATTTATTGGTTTACTTCAGCTTTACTCCACCTTTGGGGGGGGCACAGTGGCTCCCTTCATCCTCCTCTCCTCCATTTTATCCTCACAACAACCCTGCGTGGTAAGTCAGGCTGAGACTGTGTGACTGGCCTGAGGTTCTAGAAATTTTGCACACTGGCAGAGCAAAGAAATCAGCATTCACAAAGGCAAATGTGTCCAAGCACAGGATTCTGAACAATGGAGCTGAACAATAGCTACAGCTACCCGGCACACAGATTTTTTTTTTAAAAAAGACTCCTCTTGGCACTGTGTCAATCCCACATGTGAGGAACATAATAGAAGGAAATTCAGTTCCTAAACAGATAAACAAAAGAATTGCCAAGTGCTGTCCCTGCAAGTGCGATTATCGCCCCCATTGCCAATGCAGCTGCAAATTTAAAGCCCATTTCCATTGCTTGTCAAGAATGCCTGCTTAGCAGCCTCGGTCTTTGCTTCCAGTGCTGTAAATAATGGCCCACCTCTACGCAGTTATAACTTGCAGATGTGTAGAGACGCTGGGGTTGGGATGTTCCATCCCATGGCAAGAAAGCTTCTGAGCCACTCCATGGGACTTTACAACCCTAAAGTAATTACGCGCTTCCTTATGCTTTTCATCTTAATCAACATCAGTCCATTCTGTTTTGTTTAAAACAAAACCTTGATTCCTGTAAGTCCTTATACAAACATCACATCTTTGGGCTAAATAAAAATGGAAGTATATCCCCTGTGCAGAAATAGTAGGTGTCCCGGCTTCATAGGTATCCTAGCCCTCTCTCCAGACCTCCCTGTATTTATCAAGGTTAGCAGATCAAACTTCAGGGTGCAGGAATCCTCACACTAAAAGGGCCTTATCATTTACATTGTCTCTGTGATTAGCAATAAGAATAATTAGGTGTGTGGCCATGGAACCCACAGCTACCCGAGGGCATTGGGTGTAAAACGGATTTACCTGATTTTAATCCCACCCTTCCTTCAAGGAGTTCAGGGTTGGGTGGTTTTTTTTTTTTGACTTTTTTATTCTCACATCAATTTTATTCACCATTTTATTCTCACATCAATCCTATGAGCTTGGTTAGGCTGAGAGCCAGTGGCCTTGTCAACAGTAGTAAGGCCCTAGATGCAACCTGGAGATCTCATTTGAACACAGGAAGTTGCCTGATACCAAAGCAGAGTGGCAGTGGTTCTCCATGGTCTGAGCCAGAGGCCTTTCATATAAGCCACTACTTAGTCCTTTTAAATGGGATTGAACCTACAAACACCCAAAATGCACACATGTGCATCAGTGCAGAGGATGAAATGTTTCAAGGACTAACTAACAGTTCAGCCCACCTCAGCCCTGAATAGTGATCTTACTTACCTTCATAGAGCTGAGCATACTGTGGGAACCCTGCTGCCCGGAGCCAATCGCATGCTTCCTTGGCCTCAATTTCTGAAAAATAAGGAGGATGCACATCATAAATGATGATTTGCAAAGCACAATGCATTTAAATTCAAGGAAGAACTTTAGCGAAATACCACTTATTCCCAAGCTTCAGTATCCCAGGTTTTTATTTCATCTTCCATATCCATGGCTTTACAAAAGCACTCTAATTCCATCAGCCCCAGCCAGATGTGGCTAAAATTATGCTCAGCTTCATATACTTAATGGCTGCACTCCAGAGCATGGGCACATTAACAGGCTTCTGCTGCAAGCTACAGCTTACAAAGGTCCACAAGCTGGGGCTGCAGTTCATTGCCCAGTAAACAATGGGAGAGCCTGGCTCAGGGCTACACTGCCGGCTCAGACGTCTTTGTAAAAATAAACCCTGGCAAAACTAAATGGGTGCCATTATTAGATAATGCAAGCTAAATTAATACCACTAAAAAACCCTTTTAAATAAAAATGTCTTATTTCAGCATTGCGTGCATGTTTTGGTACAAGTACTTTTCAGATTGAAATACCTAGCAAAGCTAATGCCCAAGCCTTCCAGATCATGTAAATAATACCACTGGACCTAAATCCTAGGAACAACAGACACATTGTGTTACAGTGCACTCAAGCACACATTTACTACCCAAGTTAACAGCAGAGGAGCAGTGGAGGTCTCCAAGGTATTTATGAGTTACTCAGTTTACATACAGTTTATTTGCTCCAGCTCCACTTTCTTTCTCTTGCGCTTTGCCCCCGCAAAAATATACTATTTGGCAGGATCCAACCATTCACAAATATGCATGTGAGGCCAGGAGAAAGGGAGTATGTGCCGATCCTTCAGTTACATGCTCTGTTTTCATATCAAGCATGCCAATTCGTCTAATTAATTCGGATTCTCCTCCCAGAATTCAGACCAAGGTTGACATGTCAAAATCTGGATGAGCTGGAAGCAAATTAAAAGCTCTAGTTGATCTCTCCGGAGCCTTGGTTGTACTGCATCTCTCACAAAGGTGCAAGCCAGAACTTAATGGAGATTTAAGTTCCATCCCAACAAAATACTTCTATATGAGTGGGTGGGGTGGGGGAATCTTTGTTTTCCTTTTAACTAAAATGAATACCGGCCAGGCTGTTCTGATGCCTGTCTGGGAAGCTACAGTACTAACCTAAGGAAGCCACGTCTTGCCAGGATTCAGACTCACAATGGCTCTTGGACCGATATCTTGAAAGGAGGTCTGGTGGAGATTCTCTGCTTATCAGTCACTTCAGCCAAGGAAGCCTCCATGCACCAGTATGGCAGGAGTAGGGCGGGTGATATTCCCCATACCTTCTAAACTGGCTGGGCTTACTTATTGGTCTGAGCGACCTCGGCTGCAATCACACACGCCTTTAGATCCAATATAGCTGTGAATGCCTGACAGATCTAAAGGGCACGATCAGACAGCAACATTTGGGAAGCGTCCCGCAATTGTCTGCAGAAGCGGAGTTAAAAGACACAGGGGAAGGTCCGGTAGTAAACGGGTTCCAACGGGCCAGGGACGGACTTCTCCCTGTCTGATCGAACAGGCATGCACTCATGCTGTTAGGATGGTCTGATCAGGCCATTCCGGCTTTGTGCCATTCCCCCCCCCTTCGCAGTATGTGCATCATTGCATACTCCATAGGGGGCCCTCAGTGCAGTGGTATGATTCCTTGTTTATGCGCATGGGAAACAAACACGCCCCCCCAAAAGAACGACTCACCCACAGTTGCATCTGATCACACAGTGACGAGCTGCGCCCGCTGTTACAAAGGGCTGTGTGATCTCGCAACTGCAGGTCAAATTCCTCCGGAGGAGATAGCCTCACTTTCCCCTCCGCTTCAACTGGTGTGTGTGACCACAACCTTGGAGACTCCCTCTCACTTTAGACCACTTTTGCTTTGCTCGCTTTCTGCCCTCACCACATCTCATTCTCGACCAGGAACCAGGTTGGAGGGCAACACTATACACGATGGTATGGCGGAATCCCTTCTTCATAAAGTTCTACCCAGGGCTCTTTTTGTAGAAAAAGCCCAGCAGGAACTCATTAGCATAATAGGCCACACCCAACAGCAGGAACTCATTAGCATATTTGGCCACACCCCTGACAGCACAGCTCATTAGCACATTAGGACGCACCCCCATGTTACCAGAAGTGTGGTTATCCAGCCACACCCACCTTTTGCTTGTTATTCTGTTGACCTTGTTTGTTGTCAAAACCCAGGGCCTTTTTTGTAGCAGGAACTCCTTTGCATGTTAGGCCACACACCCCTAATGTAGCCAATCCTAATGAGTTTCTGCTGTTGGGTGTGGCCTATAATGCTAATGAGGTTCCTGCTGGGTGTGGCCAACTTGGGAGCCAGCCGGAACTCCGTTCCTATGCGTTCCTGCCCCAAAATAGCCCTGATGGTATGGCAGAATCTCTTCTTCATAAAGTTCTACCTGAATACATGTTGTTACGGATTGACTATTTTCAGCCAGCTCTTCTGGCTGAGTTTCATTTAGCCAGACACACTCGTTCTCCTCTCAGCTTGTTAGCTGCCAATGCCCAACTGCTCTCTTAACTGCTGCTTTTCAACGGTTTCTACCCAACGTTCTGTCAGCTTTCATTGGTCCCTCTTAAGGGAGAGGTGGAACCTAACCTGTTTAGAGCTGTTTTTAATCCAAGACCAGCAATAACCACATCTGGAAGAAAAACCAGTACAAGACGGTGTTACGGAAGGAGAACATGGATGGGGGTGGGGTGGAGAACAAGCTCTCACCTCTCACCCTTCCTGCACTTAAAGCTTCCCCACCCCCATTTACAGGGAGGGGTAGAATGGATTCTGTTCGGGGCTGTGTAACCAATACATTTAGTTTGGCCCTGACAGCAAGAGGCAAATTTGCCCGCAACAATTTCAGTTCTAGGTCAAGTTCCCAGAGCAGAGTTTAGAGGTCTGACATTGAGGCCTACTGTGAGCCACAGAACTGAACTGCAGTGAAAGAAGAGTTTGTATACCAGGAGGTCCTGTCCTTTTAAAGGGAAATTACTAAACAGGGAAATAATATTTATGTTCTGTTATTTTGGAACAAGCACTACTCATAAAAACTCATGGGGAGAGAGCAGCAGAGAAGAACTGGGGGGGGGGAATGCAGAGATGATAAACCAGGGAACTCTGGAGCAGCTGGATTAGACGTGATCTCCTCTGAAAGTCAATACCAGTAATTAGCCTGGCCCATAAATTGTTGAAGCCTCATTTATGACAGAATGGGAAACTATAAAAATGATTTCCACGTAAGAAAGCCAAACTTAAAAATCCAGCTGTCAGTAGCAATTTTCTAGAACATCCTCTTCTCTTTATCACATACTCATTAGAGTTAAGTGGATCTTTTTAAAACTAAAAATGAATAAATTTTAGAGAAAACCAAAGCCAACTGCTTGGCAGCTAGGCAACACCCATAATAGCTTGTCTTTTCAAAACATGCCCCAGCCCTAGCCCAAATTATGTATATACTGACACCCGAACTTGGCTCTTGATAGTCAGTGTTTTGAAATATACATTTTAAATTAGCCTATAAGACATTAAACGATATTTGAAGCCCAAACATTTTTCTTCTTGCTCAAAACCATTTTGCATAAGATGAATATTAACCTGCCAGTCAGTCAGATTTTACTTCATTAAAGAGATAATGGTGAATGGTCAAATGCTTACTGTTTATCCACTCTTCAGCCCTATTCGATCTCTTTAACAGACCAGGGCAAAAAAGTTAACACAAAAATTATGAGAGAGTTGGCAAGACACATTGATTTGAAACTTTAATCTCCCCCCCCCATAATTTTTTAAAAATAATAATAGAAGAATAAGAAGAAGAAGAAGAACAGAAGAGATTGGATTTATACCCCGCCCTTCACTACCCAAAGGTGTCTCAGAGCAGCTTACAAACTCCTTTCCCTTCCCCCTCCCCACAACAGACACCCTGTGAGGTGGGTGGGGCTGAGAGAGCTCTGACAGAAACTGCTCTTTTCAAGAACAGCTCTTATCAGAACTATACATCGATGGATGCATAATAGTTAAAGCACATCTTGTGGCCAAAGCCATGGGCTGCAGCCTTCCAGCTGAATGTGCAGGCCATCAAAGGGGCTGGGAACTCTCTTTTTGCCTAGTATCTAGCACTGCCTAACTTTTCTATTCCTATGCCATAATGTCAGCATGATGCATTTTGCTTCATGGCCTGCAATTTGTGTCTAGGTCACAGCATATGTGTTTTGGCAAAACTGAATTTTCCTGAAAAATCAGGTCATATTTATAGTGCTGCAAATCCATGCACAACAAACCTGTCAGTAAGCTCCTCCCTCCCTCCCTCCAAACTATTCAACCCATTTGCCTCTTAAAAATGAAGAACTGCTTTTTGCAGGGTGTACTGCAAGGTGAGATATGCACAGAAGCTGGAATCAAAACAGCCTAATTCCTAGCATTGGTGGGCACACTTAAGTCCGTTGCTTTCAAAGCGTTTAGGCGTACGTAGGTTTGGACAGGTTCAGGCGGCAAGACAAATACCTAGAATTTTATGTTCGAAATATGCTCTTTCTATATCCTTTTAAGACATGCCAGGTGACTAGGATCACAGTTGCAGGCCTCAGCAACACATTCACTATACTATGGTCCCGTTCACACGCGGCTATTTGGTCCGGGAGCGGGACAGTTCGGGGCCGGATCAAACCGGCGCGATCACACCACCACATCTGGGAAGCGTCTTGCTTCCGTGGCCGAACTGTCCCTTTCCCGGGATAAGCCGGCGCAAACTAAATCACCTATCTAGGTGGTTTAAAGGGAAGCGGCGCGGCAACGGGGCGTTTGATCGCCGCCGCTTCCCTGCGCCGGCTCAACCCCGGCCCGGATCCGAACTGTGCATGCCCGGACATGCGCAGTTCGGCCGGCCCCCGAGTAGGGCGTGTTTTCTCCCCGGCGTTTGATCGTGCCGGGGAGAAAAGGCGGCGCGGCCGGGGGATCCGTGAGATCCCGCTGCGCCGTGTCAACATTGGCGCGGCTTTTAAAAGCCGCGCCTTTTCCCCTGCGTGTGGCAGGGGCCTATAGTGACTATGGTGTGTCAACACTGCATCAAAGCTCCACAGCACAACAGGAGCTGGAGGTCTTGCCTTTCTGCAAGGTTGCCAGGGCAACCCTAAAGGCAAAGTCTCACGAGAGTTCAATAACTATTTTGATTGCCTGTAAACCCACTGAATCCAGTGGGTTTAGACAGGAGTATTTTTGCATAAGATTACACTGTTTGTCACCTTATGCGCCTGTAATGTATCCTAGATACATACGGAGACTGCAGGAACCCCTTTTTTGGGGGTGTCTGGGTTTTTTGGGCCACATTTTGGCAGTTACGGAAGGAAAAATCAGATTTTTTTTGCATTTCTGGAAGCTCCCCCAGATATGCAGATACGCCTGGCCTTGATGTGTAGACTTTGCTATCCAGTTGGCAGCAAGGACTTTGAAACTAGATACAGTGATGCTTCCTGTGGCACTAGGACAAGCCGGCCCAAACAGAAGTTAAAAATAGGTATTCCTAAGCCTCTCTTGCTGTTGTTTGATCTGATAATATCTTGGCTGGTTTGAATGAACACTTATCAACTTAAACACAGTATATGTTCCCAACTCATAGCCAGTATTGTAGAAATAGAAGATACTCTGACTGACAAGCCTCAGAAACCCTTTCTGAGAACCTGGATAGAAATCTACTGTCTCCAGCTAGCATTAGTGAATAGGTCCCTCGCTCTGTTCTGCTACTGCCATCCATTCACTGCTGTCCCCAATCCATCTTGCAGCTACACTTAAAACAGGAGTAGAGATTTTGACCAAGCACCAAGTTGAGAGGAGGAAAGGACTTAAGGCCCTGGATAAGGTGCCTTCCACGTTCACTGAGTTAAAAACAGCTGAATTCCATCTGCTAAAAACCAAATATTTACCAACAAACAAAATTAAAATGATCACAGGGGTCAAAAACAAGAGGCCAATAAATCTGACACCTGTGTCCCAAGGGCTCTTCTCAGCACTCCTAATTTCTCCAGTCTGATGAACACCCTGGTTGGCCAATTAACACGAAAACTTTGCACGCATCAATAGTTAAGTCTTACTAACACACACGCCTCTCCTTTTCCACTGCTTCTTGCCAAACATTGTTGGGTACATTTTTTTCTTCCTTCACAGAGCTCCTCCTTCATTCTTTTCCCTTAATTAGCAGCAGCGCATGGGGCTTTCCCAGGAATTAAATTTGCTTTCTAACAAGAAAAAAATCCTAGAAGGCAACAAAGTATTAAACCATTCAAATGTCTGATGATGATGCTTAAGAAGTTATCTGCCCAAACATGGGAAGGGATTTTTTCCCCCCAGAGCCACACAGAATGGTCACAAGCCTCATCACAAAAGGAAAGGGAGCTCCCGGTCGCCCGCCGAAGGCAATGGCGACCGGGGGCTGGTTTGCCGCCGCGGAGGAAGGCGGGGCGGCAACGGCGTCGCAGCGCAGCGCTCTGAGATGTGGGTGGGGAGGAGCCAGCCTAGTTAGGCTCCGTTCCGCTCCCGCCCAGGGCAGTTGCAGAATAGTGCAGGGATAAGGAAGCGGAAAATGGTGAGCACCTTAAGCTGTTCCTTGTTTTGGGAACTGGGGGGTCTTCAGGAACGGCCTGCGGGTTATTAAGGCCCAGGGCGGTGAATGATGATTCCCTCTGGGAACCTCTTGGGTAAGCTCCTCTCTGCAAGCTGTATGGTTTCAGGGGTAGGCGTTCCTGGGAGGCTACCAGTGGCTGGGCTGCTGGCTGCAAGCCAGATTAATGGCTCAAGATTGGGGTTGGTGGCTCGCCCACATATTAGACAAGGGGACTGGTCATCCTGACACCTGCCTTGTCTGTTCCACTGCTTAGAAAATGCTCCCTTGCCGTTTTTTGGTTAATAAACTGTTATATAGTTAATAAAGTGGCCCTTGTTTGATCCAAACTGTTGTCCATCTCATTATTCCGAGTGGGGGGGGCAAACGATTACCACCAAGTTTAAATTCTATCGTGCTTCCAGAAGCACCATGGAATACGTCGATTTTAGCCCTTTCATTTATGTATATAGAAACAAACACAGCGCTGGTTGGGCCTCCAGGGTACCTTTAAAAATGAGACGCAACAACTAAAATAACTTAATCACAGACCATCAAGAAGAGCTTCACAATTAAATAATTACTACCTACTTAGGGTTGCCAGTAGGGCTGCCAGAACCCCAGTTTGGGCAGAGATTCCCCTGGTTTTTCAGGCTTCTGCCCGTTGTTGGCCAGTTGGGGAAGCCCTGTCTCCAACCTGATGATGTCATGCAGAAGTGACACCATCACATCAGGATGTCACGTGGCAAATGCTCTACTCTTTGGGGAAAACTCTACGGTTTTAGGCCAAAAAAATGCACAGAGTTTTGCCCAAGATGCAGAGCGTCGCCGCGCAATGTCCCCGACGTGATGACGTCACTTTCGCTTTCCACTTCCCCTAAGGGAGCAGAATGACACTTTTTATTCATCTTCACAATTTCCCTTTTACTGCTGTCACCTTCCCTTCTCTACCAGAAGCTTACAATTGCTGTGATCCTCTGGTGCGCCTGTACTGTACCAGGTTTTCATGAAAGGGTTCTTGGTTGAAAGATCCTGCCAGAGAAAACCATGCCCAGCATAAAGCTAAGGAAATCAAAGGTGTGGCTAGGTTTGAAGGGGAGGGAACTGCAAAGTTTCTGAAAAGATGCTACAAAGCTTCCTTTTTTTGTTTGATCAGAGAAGACAGACAGGGTTGGGGGCAAGGTCCTGGAAAGTTTTTATTTATTTGTAGATGTATATACCATGTTTTCCTCCTCCACAGGGACCCAAAACAGCTTACAACAACATGATCCTCCGCTCTGCCATTATACTCACAGCAGTAATGCTGTGAGGTATTCTAAGTGGACAAAGAGTGACTGGGCCCAGGTCATGCAGTAAGCTTTCTTGGCAAAATGGGGACCCGAACTGGGGTGCCCCAGATCCCAGTCCAATGCTACACCATGCTGGCTGTTTTAATCATAAGCAGAAGGAATACGTGCAGGATATAGAAGCATCTGAAAAGCAAGGAAGAGGAGGGACAAAAATCTGGGACAGAAGTGTGTTGGCTTGACACAACTGTAAGAAGCCCGCCTCATTAAAATGCTCCCCTCACGTCAGTCAACACCCTAGCTTGATACCAGAATGGCATCAAGAAGGATGCTTCGGTGCTTTCACACGTGCTAAATAATGCTGTTTCAACCCATCTGCAAGTGGATTTTGACATTTCACACAGTAAAATCCAGTTGCACATTGCACTGAAAGTGGATTGCAAGTGTGTTATCTAGTGTGCGCGAAAGCAGCCATTTCTCTCAACAAAGACATGCAAAGGATAGAAAAAGAGTATCGAAGCAATCCAGGAAAAAATATATGACATTCCTAAATCCATTTGAAGAGTGGGCATAAACATCCCTGTATGATTCAACACAACTTTGGGATGCCTTTGCACCAGGTGCAGCTAATAGGCATCTCCACAGATGCATTTTAAAGCAGCTGCTTTACCAGATTTTGCTCACACTGACGACATGCAGGAGAATTCTCAGATTTGTTAGTACAACCAGATTAGCAATGAAATTTACATCCTGTATGATGATAAAAAAATATTTATTTATGACTCTGTGGAATTACCCACTAAGTGGTCCCATACGTAGAAAAGAAACGACAAAAGGATGAGAATGTGTGCTTTTCTCTGATCCTTGGTTTAGCACTATTAGATTTATTAACAGTGACAAACTCTCAAGAACCCATTAATCTGAGCCGTCCTGTTTTGTTTCTTAACAGAGAGTATGCGAGGAACTTCCGTTATTTATGTTTCCTGCATGCAGGACACACAAATAATCTGGTGTTTCATTCCTTTTCCCAAAAAAGGGACTGTGGGATTTTAAAAAAATAAATAAATAAAAATCCACTTAGTCTAGGATGAACACATCAACGTGTGTGTATAGATTCAGGTGGGTAGCCGTGTTGGTCTGAAGCAATACAACAAAGTTTATGTCCAGTGGCACCTTGAAGACCAACAAAGTTTAATTCAAGGTATAAGCATTTGGGGGGATTCACAGGCACATAAAAGCTTGTGCCCAGAATTAAACTTTGTTGGTCTTAAAGGTGCCATTGGACACAAACGTTGTCCTACAATGCTTATAGTACCCACTTGGTAAACTGACTGTCTCACAAACCTGCTTAGTAGTGAGGAGACTTACGACTTCCCTCACTTTCTAAGATTTCCCACAATTCTTTATCCTTTTGCCACTTGTTAGGATGCTACCAAAAGCCCATAATACTCTGAGGCAAGCTTGGTCAACTGTGTCAGCCTGCCGAGAGTTAAAGAGTGGGTGTGTGCTTGAATGCACGAGAAAACAACAATTTATACTGAATCAGACAAATGGTTTACTGAGCTCTTCTATTCACAGAGTGGTACATTGCCAGATTCTTAACTATCTCATGTAGGTCATCCTAGTGAATAGCATCACTTTTAAAAGACTGATGGGTTTGTACTAAGAGTGCACATAGTTGTACTGTATACCAATTTTACCATGATGAATCCTCATTAAGGTGCCTGGGAGGGAGGAGGCAACATTGCTGGTGCGTGAAGAACATTACATGTTACAGTCAAAGGAGTACAGGACCTTACTTCTCTGTTCCTTTCTCTGCCTCCTAGTCTACCCATTTGAAATAATCTAGTCCTCTGTAAACACTCAAGAAAATAACATCTAGCAGGAATAGCAGCTTCCCTTCTCAGATGTTCCAGCCACATCTTCAAGGATCCACAGAAATACTGAGATTAGCCAGATGAGTTTCAGCAAGTGACAACAGAAAAGGCGAGAAAGCACTACAGACAAACTCATGACCCTTCAAAACGTGTTTGGCCAAAGAGGCCTGAGATATAAAATATAATTATTTCAAGAATAAAACAGAACAGCAGCCTTCTGCACTTCCGCTGAAACCAATGAGACTTTCCAGTAGATATATTTGTGACTGAGGTACAGGACTAGCTATTGGTATATCATCCAGCTGTCTCCCCAGGTAATCTCAAAATGTTGTTACAACAGCTTGGAGCCAATTCTCAAGCCTTGTCCTACTGGATAGAATACTAGACACAATGGGTGCGTTCAGACGGGGCATTTGCAACGGAATAGGTGCCAGTTGATATCGGTGAACTTACCGGCTCCCTAACCGTTGCAAAGCCCTTTAAACTGTTGTACTCTGCCACTAGGTCCCCAAGTGGTGGTATCCTGAGTACAACTGTTGTAATCGGTTTACCCCCGTCTGATCGCTCTCCACCAGTGTCTAGCCACTTCCGTTCGGAAGCCCAAGGCTTCCAATTTTCGCCCGCCATTTTTTTTTTAGGTTGCCGATATGCGCTTGGGCAAAGCTTCGCCCCGACATTTGTTTTTTAAAATGTGAATGGGCATACAGTGATGGGCTCTGCTGTGAGGGAGGTAAGTGTGATTGCGTTTCAGCTGGCATAAACTGCACCAGTTCCAACCGGTACAGTTTATGCCGGCTGAAACGCCCCATCTGAACGCACCCAATGAGTCTCTGTTTGGAGCTCCTCACTGCCCTCTCCATCCTCTTTCCTCAACTGTTCTAGGTATGTTCTGATTCTTCAAGATGGCAGAAAAAGTTCAGACTATGGTATGGGGGGGGGGAGAATTCAGCTTTTGTGAGAAATCAAGGTCTCGTTTTTTTAACACTTCAAAGGCCAAGTTTTATTCCAGTCCAGGTAGCAGCAAAGATATAGTGTATCGACAACACCGGCAGAAGTTTCAGAAGGCAGACATGGCTGAGGAACTCCTGAGGATCAGAATGCTGTACTGTACAGAGGTGTGTGTGTGTGTTTAAAAGCCCAACCAGATATACCTGTGTTTAAAAGCCCAACCAGATATACCTACCATGGTATTCCAGACACATTATTATTCGAATGGTGGAATTTACAAGACTGTGAAGGAACAAACCAACAGTTGTGCATGTAGCCTTGGCCTAAATAAGAATAGCCCATCCCACCAATTCACAGCCTCTCTACTGGAAAAACAACAGCCTTCACATTCCTTGATATTTATCAGCCATAGAATCAAAAACAAAGACATCTTGACATCCTTAGCTTGACAGAATTATTTACAAGTCACTCTGACCCCTTGTAGATCAGGAATAAAGCAAGACATGCCTCTGGAATTGCTCAACTCACTGGGAGAAGTTTCCTAGAGACCCAACACAGATCCATGGATTCTGAGCTTTAAAATATCTAGAAAATTAGCTAAATTGCTGGTCAAGATTTTACCAGCTTTTTATTTAAAACAGATATACGGAGTAATGGGCCTGCCACAACCCAAGCAGCTGCAATTATTTTTGAAGTGGCCAATGATTCTGCAGAAGTGCAATGTCTGAGAATCCCTTGCAGTTGCAGAGAGGATGCTTGGGTGCATTGTGCAACCCTGGGTTGTGCAATACGGCCTCTTGGGTGTGGTTCACGTTGCAGTAAAGGTCAGGGATGATAGCATTTCATCGCCTCACATATCCTTGACAGTAATCCTGTGAGCAAGACATCTGATAATCCCTTCTTTTACACAGGGAGAAAATAGGAGTCAAGGGACAGTTTTGCTCTACAACTACCCCAAAAAGCCATGGCTAACCTGGGAGTCAAACCTGTTTCTCCCAGGTCTATTTGCTACTTTTAAAAACAAAGCTTGAGAAATGCAGTCCTAACCATGAATCTACAAATTACAGAGAATGGCAAGAGGCACGTATGTCTGTGTAAAATGGGGATTCATGAAACTCACTGCTGTGGGTGAAGTCTGCAGGTCCTACTTTGGACACACAGGAATGGTTTGGCCACATGAACACATGAAACCACCTTCTACTGAAGGCCAGACAACAGGCTGGGCTTTACATGAGTTCGGCCCAAATGGCAACTCCTGCATAAAAGGGCAGCAAGAGTCTGATTCAGATTGGGACCATGGTGGGAGATGAGGAGGAAAGAGGGGCACCTGCATTCTCCCCGTGCTATTTTGGGGAGCTGAAACAGCTCAGAGGTAGTGGTTGGCATTATTTGCCTACCCAGCTGCTGCACGTGCACTGAAAGCTGAGTCAGGTCACTGGTCTAGCAAGTTTAGAATTGTCTACTCTGTTTGGCAGCGGCTCTCCAGGGCCTCAGGTGGAGGTCTTTCACATCACCTGCTACCTGGAGATGCCAGGGACCAAACCTGGCACCTTCTCTACGTGCAAGGCAGATGCTCTACCACTGAGCCCAAGCTCTTGGTCCTAATTCTTGTAGGACATGTATTATTATCCTTCTCCAATATCACCACCATGGGGCAGCAACAAAGAAAATTCCATGCAGGACAGTTAGTATTGGATTTGGTTATACTCCTGTAATAAGCATAAAAAGGAAGGGGAAACATCTGAAGTTATTTTTATGCCTCTAGCTCTTCTGGCAATTTATGCAATGCAAGGGTGGGCCTAGCATTGTCTGGAGTCTGTCAGTTTGGCTGCATAGCCTCATTTCCTTCTTCCTGTTGCTAGCAAAGTATGAGAAACTCCTGTTTACAATACTGGACCATCCTGTGTGACACACGTCTTAGTCCCCTCCCCCCCATTCCCTTTCATAGGCCACAGGCTTCAGCTATCTCCTCATTGAAGTCTACGGGGAAATTCCAGAACCCTATGTTGACCTCCAATCAACCCAGGTGCTATCCCATCGATATTGTTTTACACTAAATACTCAGGACACAGAAGACATTGTGTTGAACCTCCTCTACAACACAGGTTCCAATGTGATATTCCTGCAAACATGGGCTGCCCCTTGGGCTTTGACAGAAGGGGCAGAGCCGTGTGTTAAACTGATATGGAAACATGTTAACCTGCCTTATACTAAACTAGACCCGTCACTCATTTAGCCTAGCCTTGAACATCCAAAATCCAGTTTATTCCCTAGAGATGCCAGGGGGTGGAAGCCAGGACCTTCTTCTACCTCTAAGGCATGAACTCTATTGCCCCTTTCTAGGTGTTACTCTTGTGGCTGGGTTGTCCCTTTTATATTAAGGCAAAGGGATCGTTCATATGGGTGAGGATTCTGCATCTATTTCAGGTACCACTGCGTCAGAACAACGGAATCTCATATGAATACAGGGGAACACTTTCAGCTTTTTAAATCAGTACTACTGTTTACATTCTGCATAGACATTCCACTCGGATTTCTCCGGCAAGAGACCCCAAGGCTAAAATGTCTGGGAAATCTTAGAAGGGACATCACTTCAATTTACTGGGGATTCATGAACTTCCATGCAAAAGTTCCTTTCAACATTTAACAGCCTCTCCGGAGTCTCATAAAACCAAAGGGCTTGTCAAAGGACTGTCGAAAGAGAACAGGAGAATGCGGCGACCTATTAATCTTCTCATGCCCAAAGTACTGATAAAAACCACCGTCAACCTGTACGCAGCCACTTTAGAAATCAGACCGAAGTGGGACTTAGCAGAACGACTGCGAGTAATGACTTTCAGGCACATCTGCGTAATGTTCATTCTTGCCATTCCCTGGGAACGGAATCATGTGCAGGGAACCACAATCCAGGCTTGTAAATAGCTCCTCCCTACAGCTAGAGCAGATGACTTCCACGGTGGGCAGCAGAGAACAGTGCAAGGCCTTCCTGGCTACTCAGCCAGTTGCCCCCTCCTCGACACCACCGCTCACTTGTTTTGGGGATGGCGGTGGGCAAAGCATAATGTGGTCAAATAACACCCAATTCAATGTATATAGGAGTGGCAGTATCAATTTCCAGGTTTTCCGTATATAGTATATGCAGGAGTGGCAGTATCAATTTCCAGGTTTTAGTCGGGAAGTCAAAAGTGTGCATCAGAGTCTACATATATCAAACCAGCCCCATTCAAACATTAAGCCCCTGCACGGACAGCTGGTGGGAACAGGTATCTTGCAAGATACCCCCAAAGGCAAGATTAAGAGACCTAGAAGTCAATTAGCTAAGGTGTAGATTAATGAATAGCCCAGGAACAAGCTCACTGGCCAGATGCATGCCAAATTCATCAAACCGTTGAGCAGATGACAGATGCTCATGCACCAAAAGCACTCCACAATCTGCTTGGCTATTATCTGCTTTCTAGTCCATCACAAACAGCATTGCACACGTAACCAGAGCTTGAATATCCCTACTTCTGGGAATTTCTTGATCCAGCAGAGACTCTCCCTGGATCCCACTTGCTCATGACATTTGTAATTGATGACCCTGATAAGGTTACAACTGCTCAGACCGCAAGCTCTGCACTTAGAAGAAAAAGAAAAGCAAATCCACTATTATTGCTAGATGAGGTGTAAGCCGAAACCTAGAGGCATACTGCTAGCAGGTAAAACATTCTGCCACACTGCCTGAAATTCCATCTCCAGAGAGTTGGGGGCAGAACTTCAGCTGAGCAAGGTCATCTCACAAGATCTCCTTTATTGCCTGGGGCCATTAACAATCTAGATCTCTGCATGACCAGGAAACTATTCAGGGCTAGGACAGACCGCAGCCCAGGTATTTACACAACAACCCCACTGCAGTTGCACAGGTTCCCTCCCTCCCTCCCACGGAGCAAACAGCTGCACCACAGGACCATTTCAGATCAGGACAACGGAATCAGGGAACAGCTCAAACCCTTCTCCCCTGTTTTGCCATCCCAAGCCAACAAGCAGCCTTGTATGGCTGTTGTTTTCAAGGAGAGAAAATATATATTCACAGATCTCTCAGAATTTCATCCAGTTAGAGCTCCGCTGTGTAGTCAATGGGCTGTGGACTGCACCCAGACTGGGATTTCTGATCTGTTTTTTGTTGTTGTTCAGTCGCACAGTTGAGTCCGACTCTTCGCGACCCCATGGACAAGATCTCGCCAGGCCCTCCTGTCTTCTGCCATCCTCTGAAGTTTGCTCAATCTCATCCTTTGCCGTCCCTGTCTTCTTTGACCTTCAATCTTTCCCAGCATCAGGGTCTTCTCCAGTGAGTGCTCCCTTCTCAAAGGGAAAAGTATTTGAGCTTCAGTTTCATTATCTGGCCTTCCAGGGAACAGTCAGGGTTGATTTCTTTTAGGATTGACTGATTTGATCTTCTTGCAGTCCAAGGGACTCTCTCCTTGAAAGGGATCAAAGGTTCTCCAGCACCATAGTTAAAAAAAATCTATTCTTCGGCGCTCGGCCTTCCTTATAGTCCAACTCTCACAGCCATACAGTGCACCCCTATCTCTCTCTCCGTCATGCGGAGCTTGGAAATGGTGTGTTTGTGCAGGGGAGGGGTCCTCATATTAAAGGGAAATCTGGAAACAAAACACGGGATATACATCTATGGCACATACCTTCTTCTTGATCATAGGGATTAGGGATACACTTTTTGGGTGATGTCTGCATAGTGTTTTCTTATGCCACCGATCTGGCACACTAGTGCAAAATCAATCGCAAGCACCTCTTCTTCAGAGACTAAACTCATTAATTCTGCTGTGCAGCTTCTGAAAGCCTGTAACAGACCCAAAAAGTGCGGCTCAACAGTTTAGGTTATCTATTTATATTTTATGAAAGGGCGAGGACAGGAAAGTTACATTCTGACACTGGAAAATTGAGCCTGGATCCAGCTTTTCTGCTGGTTAAAATAGGTGGTGGGGTCTCCCTTGATCATCCCAAAAGGCTACATGGGCATCACAGGACCTGCGGGGACAAAAACCAGATGGGATGGGCCCCGTAATAAGGAAGAGAATTTGGCGAGAGTGAGTAGAAACACTGGCTGTATCCAACACAGTTTCCCTATTTACAAAACTACTAAACATAAAAATGAACAATAAAAGCAACAGCAAAACCAGTCTTGGTTTCAAAATACTGTAAGCTATGCCTTACTTTGTTTCCATAAAGAAGTCAAACAAGACAACCAATGAACTTCTCGAAGGGGCCATGATGAAAAAGTCTCTGCTCTTTCACACCACCTAGTGCCTGATCCTTGAAACTGGACATGCCAGGGACTAGACCTGGGACCTTTTACATGCCAAGTGGATCCTTTACCACTATGACACGGCCCCTCCCACGTTTTTTGGGGAAGGAGCCATAATTTAGCAGGATAACACCTTCTTTGCAAGCATCACATCAGTACCAGATATCTTCAGTTAAAAGGCTCTTGGTTTTCAGGCAGGGCTCCTAGACTGACAGACAGTGAGCAAGACTTGCCAAGCTGGATCAATCCCCTGGCCCAGGAGAGGGCAAAAGTTTACTATGTTTAATTGTGACTTTGTCAGTGATGACAAGCAGCAAAACTATTTGCTAGTTGCTAGCATGCATGGGTGTTTAAAAGAAGGATGTGAATGCAAAAGGCAAGCTCCTTCAAAACAGCACTGAAGAGGGGTGGTAAATAACCTTTAATTTCCACATTATTACTTCATTGTGAATAACTTTTTCTGCCTAGAAGCAAACTGGGTACATCTAAAGAAAAAAATTACAAGGGTACCATATTAACAACCACTGATGAATACATGCATACTTTTAAGGGGGATCAGAGAGAGAGAGAAAAAAATCCTTAAAGAAGAACACTCCGCCTGCTCGACAATTAACCTAAATGTTTTACATCTAATTGACTGCTGTTCAGGTAGAGGGGCTCCATTAGCTTAATGGAAACATGTTCTTCACAATGATGCCGTAAGCGCGCCATTGGCAGGTCTGTGCGAAGGAAGGGAGGGAGGGAGGGTGGTACCCAAGGTAGCCAGACAACAAAAAGAATTTGTTTTCTGTTTGTGCTGGAAATACAAGGGATTGTTTATGACTGGCAGGGGGTGTTGCTCCTTGAAAGGGATCAAAGGTTCGCCGGATGACATCATCAGAGCCAGGCCACCACCGGGTTGGTGGGGGGAGGGAGGCATCTGGCTCCTAGGAGCCACCAGACTAATTATTGAAAACTTCAAAAGGGGACTGTTAGCTTCCTTCTCTTGGGCACTAAAAAGGGGGGGGGATCACACACCCTAATTTAACCCTTTCATCTTTGGCCTTTCCCTTTAACATCCCTCCCCAGTGCAGAGCTCCAAGCTGCTCTTGCACAGATGAATACCATCACAGAGAGCATTTTGGCATGAAATTGGGAGGGGGGGGAGGTCTAATCTAAAACACATTTCAAGGTAAGTTGCCCACATGGCTCCGGCCAGCCAAGGATCCGTCTTCTCTTTTTCCTCGGAACTTTTACATTACCTCCACTTGAGAAAACGTGAATGTCATTTCCTCAAGTCAATCTCACCGGTGGATTTTTAAAAAAAAAAACACAGAAATCGGTCAGGTTATGATATGCACAAAATGCTTTGCTTCGATGAAAAGGAGAAGACCGACTGGAAGAACAAGAAGATCGTCCAGCTTCCAAGGCGTCCGGGAGAAATTCCAAACACCGCCGGGTCCGAAACGCCGCCGCGGAGAAATCCAGGCGGGTGACACAAACCAGACGCCTCCACAGGCGCGCCAGAGCCTCCGCAGCAGAAGGAGGCGATCCCCCGCAGCCTTTTGCGCCTACGTGCAAAGATAAGGGTCTCCCTCCGACGGCCCTCCTCCGCTGCCCTTTCGACTCTGCCCGCCCGAGACCCCGACCCAGATTCCAGCCGCTGCAGCACCCCCGCCCGAGCAAAGGCTACGCCGGTCTAATCGCCCCATCTCCGGCAAGGAGCCGCCTCCTCCTTCGCCCCGGCTGGAACCTCCCCGGAGCCAGAGCGGGCTCGGCGCCCCAGCTTTCCGCAAGCGGCTCCGGGCAGCGATCCCCGCCGCAAACCGCAGCGTCGCCTTCGCTTCTCGCCCCCTCCAGGGAGGGCCGGGCGAAGGAAGCCTGGAGCTGCCCCCCGGGGCTCGGCCCCCCAGCTTCCCGCAAGCGGCTCCGGGCAGCGACCCCCGCCGCAAACCGCAGCGTCGCCTTCGCTTCTCGCCCCCTCCAGGGAGGGCCGGGCGAAGGCAGCCCGGAGCAGCCCCCCTCAGCCCACCCTTGCGTGGGGAGGAGGCTGGCCGCGGTGGGGCTCCCCGCCGAGGAAACGCGCCCTGGACACGGCTGCCCACCTTCCCATGCAGCAAGAGCCCCAGACGTTGCCGACTTCTCTGCCTCATCCCCCCTTTCCTTTCAATCGCTGCTTTCGTTGCGAAAGGTCACTTTTGAACCGCGTGAATACCGGAGAGCGGCTCCTCTGAGCGCGTACAGAGCGCCGCGGGCGAACGCCTGGCCCTGAAGCGGCGCAGCCAAAGGCGCCGCGTCCTCCCCAGTCTAGGCATTTCAAGGTTCAACACGCAGAAAAAGAGCAGCCGAAGAAACCGCTGGCTGCGGCGGCGGCGTTTCCACATCTGTAGGACCCCCGCCCCCCCAAGGCCCACTTACGTGTCAGAATCATGATCTCCCGCTTCTCTGGCCGCCTCGAAAAGAGACGCGGCGCGGCCAGCTGCATGCAAGGAAGCGGCGGCGTCCCAGGATCGCTCCTCGGGGCAGCGCCTCTTTCAGCTCATCGCAGCCTCCGCCGAACGCCGCCCTTCGCACTCGGCGAGCCCTTCAGGCGCCAGGCAGGCAAAGGCGGCGGCCGCTGCTGCTGCCGCTGCTGCTCCTCGGGCGGCTCCGGAGTC
>NW_015175988.1:369816-375039 GCF_001447785.1 Gekko japonicus | reverse complement strand
CCAAAAGGAAAAAAAAAAGCCCTCTCCGAGTGGGCGCTCCCGCCTATAATAAACTTCAGCCCTCCGCAGTCCCCATGGAGGCCACGCCCACTGCCCACCCAGCCCTGGGCGCCTTCATCCCACCCATCCTGGTAAACTGGGCTCTGCTCTCCCTCCTCCGTTTACTGTAGTAGCCTGGATATTTTTCCCCTAAAAAAAAAGCCTTTAGTCGAAGCCGATCACACGGGGAACAATACTGCCTACTGCCAAGTAAATGTATTTGGGACCCAGCCCTGGGCGCCTTCATCCCACCCATCCTGGTAAACTGGGCTCTGCTCTCCCTCCTCCGTTTACTGTAGTAGCCTGGATATTTTTCCCCTAAAAAAAAAGCCTTTAGTCGAAGCCGATCACACGGGGAACAATACTGCCTACTGCCAAATAAATGTATTTGGGATTGCATCGTCAATGGAAGGGGGGGGGAGTCCCACCGAAATCACTGGAGCTTTAGCATCTGCCTGCAAGTAAAGTTGCCACCTCCGGATTGTGAAATGCTTGGAAACTTGGGGGTTGGTGCCTGAGGGGGGTGGGGGTTTGAGGAGAGGAGACACCTCCGCAGGGTATAGTGCCCTAGAGTCCACCTCCCACAGGGACCATTTCCTCCAGGTGAACTGATCTCTGTGGCCTGGAGATCAAATAGCAGGAGACCCCCAGCTACCACCTGGAGGTTGGCAACCCCAGCTGCAAGGGTTAATCTCCCTCTTTTCTCTCCCCCCCCCTTGGGTATTTGCTGGGAAGCAAATGTCACCTAGTTCAACAGGGTTTATGCAATAGGTGTGCAGTCTATTTTGATTTCCAGCTCTTCCCCATAGCATCAGGTTGCCAAACTCCAGGTGGTGGCCAGAGTTCACCTAGAATGACAACTGATCTCTAGGCTACAGAGGTCCTTCCTCTGGAGAGAATGGCTGCTTTGGAGAGTGGAGACTATGGCATTACCCCCTGCTGAGGTTCCTCCCCTCCCCAAACTCTGCCCTCCCCAGGCTCCACCCCCCACCCCAAATCTCCAGGCATTTCCCCACCCAAAACTGACAACCCTACAGGACTCCTCAATTTGCATAGTACTTCCAGACTGCAATCCTAAGCATGCTTCCTAGGGAGTCAGTCCCATTGAACTCAATGGGATTTACTTCTGAATATACATGTCCAGGATTGCACTGTTGGCCTGGCCAATGTTTTACTTTACCTTCCCTAACTGAACTTGCATATCAAGGTGGGCACATCAGTCTCCAGTTCTGACATTTATTACCTATGTTGTCCCCCCCCCCCCCGCTGAACCCAAATGGATGATAACAGTAAACCGATCTTGTCATTCTTTTGAACTGTTAATAAACATATTTAGTATTTTTCATGCTAATTTAACAAGCCACCCCTATACATACAACTACGATCTGTAGATCCATTTCATTGTCTGATGAAGTGTGCATGCACACGGAAGCTCACACCCTGAATCAAACTTTGTTGGTCTTAAAGGTGCCACTGAGCTCTAACTTTGAACTTGCACATGTTTCGCTTGGGCTGGATCATACCCATATTCATGCACTGGGATGCGGGGTCTAATATACTTCCAACTTTTCTAGAAGGTGACTTCTGGGTATATACAAATGAATTGCATAAATTGAGATCTAGGTGTGTGCAGGTGCAATCAAAGAAGTACTTTACCCTGAGAAGAAAATGCCATATTTATTCAGCATCTGATCTCACTCCAGGCCTGTAGCTATCATGGGCATTTCGGGGGCCACGGCCCCACAGTTGTGAGCCAGGCCCCACCACCCTGCCCCTCTCCCGCCGCTAATTAGATTACTGCCAATTAGACTAGAAACTAATCTGCTTTGTGATCTAATTAAGTTCTCCACTCCCCTGCTCCAGCGCTCCGGCTCCTGCCCCGCCAACCAAAAATTTCTGGCCATGGGCCTGTTTCACTCCCTCAAAATTGTAGTGCGTATCCCCTCTAAAATTGAAAACTAAGGGCCAAGCTAGACAATACCACATCCCTGAGTACGCCTGGGGACGTAGTGCCATTTCAGAGCTTGTTTTTTCAAACAACTTTCCAAAATGCTTCAGACCACATGCATGCTAGAGACCACAACCGGGGGGGGGGGACCAGGGATCCCCTCATTTCCTCATGCTGCAGTCCCCAGTAGGATCAAAACCCTGAGGTATTTTAATTTTTTTTTTTTAGTTTAAAGTTTTTAAAATGTCAGACTCAGGGATGTGGTATTGTCTAGTTTGGTCCTAAGGCTCCCTTCCATTCAAAAACAATACAGCTGTGGATAACTCACCCACAGAGATAGGGCCAACTTCTGTCTTCTCAGCTGTCACTCTTTTCGCCACTGAAAGGTCAAAGGGCCAGACATTGTGCCTGCTTCACCAGGGATCCCCTCATTTCCTCATGCTGCAGTCCCCAGTTAGGATCAGGACCCTGAGGTATTTTTAATTTTTTTTAAGTTTAAAGTTTTTAAAGTTTTTTTTAAAAAAACCTCTAAAATGGCAGACTCAGGGATGTGGTATTGTCTAGTTTGGTCCTAAGGCTCCCTTCCATTCAAAAACAATACAGCTGTGGATAACTCACCCACAGAGATAGGGCCAACTTCTGTCTTCTCAGCTGTCACTCTTTTCGCCACTGAAAGGTCAAAGGGCCAGACATTGTGCCTGCTTCACATACTGGCCCCGTACAAGTGATCAAACTCTGTAAGAAATCTGGTGCCCTCTGCTGGCAAGGGCTTCCCGGTAAGTGAACACACGTGCTCAAGCCCAGCATCCTTTTCAGTTCTGCTCTATTCCATTTTATATTTGTGGTGCATACAAAACCCAAAAGAAAGCATTTTTCTTTCAATTAATTTGTACAACCGGAATACATTTACTTGGTGTTTGCTTGCTTGCTTGCTTGCTTTTGTTTTGGCTGTTAGGTTGCCGGAGACTTATGGCGACACCCATAGGTTTTTCTAGGCAAAAGAAGTGGTCACTTGCCATTGTCTTCCTATGCACAGCAGCCACTGGACGTCCTTAGTCTCCCATCCCGAATACTCACCTGGGCCAATCCTGCTTAGCTTCCAAGATCTGACAAGATCAGGCTAGTCTGACCCAACCAGGTTAGGACATTTCCCACTTACTATTTGAATACTGCTGCAAATATGCGTTCTCTCTTCCCATTGATTCTATCTCATCCTTCCTCCAAGGAGATCAGTGTGAGTGATCCCTTTTTGTCCCTCACAACAACCCTACGAGGTAGGTTAAGCTCAGATGGAATGACTGCCTCAAGGCCACCCATATGAGATTCATGACTCCAGCAGGGACTCCAACATCTGTCTTACTAAATCCAAGTTCCTCCTTCTAGTCACTCCTACGCCACCCAGACTCTAGAGTCTTTTGGGAAAACCATCTAGCGTTGTTGCATAATACCCAGTTTTATTCCCCTGGAGCTAGACATTTTTTTAAAAAAACAAACATGTGTGGAGATCTCTTTCACCTTTGTACTGCTTAAGAGAAGCAAAACAATGTCAAAAATCCACACCTGAATTTTTGCAGTGTGTCTCATTGGATTTTGCAGTGACATGCGTTTCTACAGCCCCACCTGCTTGCTGGCTCAGTCCCTAATTCAACCATTCCTATGCTATGGAAATTTACTAAATGCTGGTTCTTGGTTCCTTGCTATGCACTCATAAACCTTTGATTCATAGTGGAGCTCCTGGCGAACCTGGGTCTGATTCATAAGGCAAACCATCGGAGAAGGGGGGGAGATTGTATATTTTGAGCATAACTCATCTTTTAGGGATTTCCCAGCCCTAATCTGACAAGTAAAGAATGAGAAGAGACGCCTCCCCTCCAATCCACGCATGTAAAGCAAAACATTTTGTTGCAGTGCTGTAACTTGCTCAGAAGCAATGCAACTACATGACCTGATTCAATCTAGGAATTCTGGTGATTGGTTATCTGGGTCAGTTTTGCAAATTTCCGTGTCTTCTCGAAATGGCAGAACTCGCAGAACGGGTCACTGTATTCAAATGAGCTAAATGCTGGTGGTGGGCAAGCACCACTCATTTCGATTTGGCAATGGTTTGGAATGTAGACACTGTTTGCGTTTAGAAAAGGCTTCTCTGCATGCCAGTAAATCTATCCCAGTTTGTAATATCAACACATGTTGGGCCGAAATGGGACTCTGCATGTGCGCATTATTGCATTGCCTCCTGGGAACTGTAGTTTGGCCACTAACATTAAAGTGAGTGTGGATGGCCCCCTTTCTCCGCAGCTGCATCACATGAAGAGAAGTCTGACATTTTTTAAAATTCAAGATGAGACTGGTTTAGAGGAGGAGAGGAGACGGCATGGACTGCATATGAGCAGAATCTTATTCAGCTTTCCAAACTGCAGAAGATTATGTGTGGGGAAACAGCACTCAATTAATAATACAGCCAAGCAGGGGTCATTTCCTGCGGGAGCGCACAGGAGTGGAGCTCCAGCAGTAAGGAGCCCAGGGGGCGGTGGGATCAGGGGTCATTTCCTGCAGGAGTGCACAGGAGCGGAGCTCCGGCAGTAAAGAGCCCAGGGGGCGGGCACATGCAACAAGCCCAACCCCCTGCTCCCAGCAGCCCTCAGTCAGAGCAAGAAGCAACCAGGTAACCTGCAGAGCTCCCGGCCCCCCGGTCCAAAACAGTCCAGTGGTTCCTTTAAGACCAAGTTTTATTCAGGTATAAGCTCTCTCTCCTCTGTGAGGACAGATCTGCATGCCCCCCCCCCAATAGCTAGCAATCCAAAACAGTCCAGTGGAGCCTGAGTGGTGGGTGTTGCCTTCTGACACACTTCCGGTGATGTCAGGGTGTGTGGCATATGCAAATAAGTTATCCTAATAAATTATGCTAATGAGCACCTGCACCTCTTTTCTATGAAATGACCCCTGCAGCCAAGCATTAAAACCAGGATTAATTGGAACATTGAACCAGATTCTCAGCTCTATCTCCCGTCCCTACTACTTATTACCTCTGAAGTACCCTTCCACCTTTTTCAGCACCAAGACATACATTTAACCTGACCCATAAAGTTAGACCCATTTTTAAAAAGAAGGTACCTGTTTATTCTTTTCTCCTCCTCTATCTAGTGTGTGACTGCAATAAAAAAGGCCAATGCTATGCTGGGGATTATTAGGAAGGGTATTGAAAACAGATCAGCCAATATCATAATGCCCCTATATAA
>NW_015175988.1:358768-369534 GCF_001447785.1 Gekko japonicus | reverse complement strand
GGGCAAGTGATGCTCTGTCTTCTTGGTGCTTGCGGGGGGGGGGCAACAGTGGGAGGGCTTCTAATGTCCTGGCCCCACTTGTGGACCTCCTGATGGCACTGGTATTTCTGGCCACTGTGTGACACAGAGTGTTGGACTGGATGGGCCTTTGGCCTGATCCAACATTGGCATCTCTTATGTTCTTATGTTCTCTAGTGGCTTAAAAAAAAATTAAACAGTGTCGTCAGTTCCACGGGCATGACTCACTTCAGGTCATGCTGGGTCCCATTTCTCAGTCCTGACCCACTAGATGACTATGGCCAACTTTGGCCTTGTTGTGTAGCATGTTCTTTACAAATATGAAGTCATTCACATAATGGTAATCTAATCCAGTTGCTCCTGCTGTGGTCCTTTCTTCTGTTCACACCATTCCTGAAGGATTAGTTCATAGAATTCAGAGTCCACTGTGCCATATGCAGATAGCTGCAGAAAGTCTAGGCTGCCAAACAGGAGGTAACTGGTGGGCAGATTGTACAAAAAAATGCACCCAAACTAAACTGCAGGCATCATTTTGCCTGGGAAAGTCTAATGCACACAACCCATCCTCCCCAAACCCTCCAAAATAAGAGGAAAAAAGTGTCCTGGAGCCAGTTCTTTCATTTCCCCCCAGCACTTAATAACTATAGAGAGTACAGTTCAGGATTAGGTAAAGGTAAAGGTTCCCTTGCTCGAAAGCCAGTCGAATCCGACTCTGGGGTTGCGGTGCTCATCTCCGTTTCAAAGCCAAAGAGCCAGCGCTGTCCGAAGACGTTTCCGTGGTCATGTGGCTGGCATGACTAAACACCAAGGCGCACGGAACGCTGTTACCTTCCCACTGAAGTGGTCCCTATCTATCTACTTGCAATTTCTTGCTTTCGAACTGCTAGGTTGGCAGGAGCTGGAACTAGAGATGGGAGCTCACTCCATCATGTGGCACCCGGGTCTCGAACTGCTGAACTACTGACCTTCCACAGCCTGCAGTTCAGCATCTTAACCACTTGAGCCACCGCAGCTCTAGTTCAGGATTAGGGAGGAACAATTCAAGATCAAAGCCAGGTGTTTCCCAATTGGGCACTGGGATTTCCTTCTTTGCTGACTTTTACACCTCTCTCCCCCTCCTTTTCACTCTTTCTCTCTGATGCATGCATTGTTAGTGGCAAGACTTCATCATCGCAACATAACACAAGGTACAGCAACTCACAAAAATAGGCATTAACTCACAATAGAGAGGAAAGAGAAGCCTTTAAGAATCACTGGCAAACTGGCAACTTTGATTTGGAGCAAGAGTCCCTGACACATCAGAATTATGCCATTCATTTTTACCCTAAGAGATCATTTACACAACTACTAATTCCCGTGTCTGTGGCAGGGCTTATCTTTTACCGTACAATATTTTTGACACTACAGCTGGACAACTGAGGGACCGAAAGGATCGGTGACTGCTTGGTCCCAGGTTTCGTTCCCACTGTCCAAACCGTCTCCCTTCTTTGATTTGCCATGACTTGGATGTTTGGGGCTGCCATACTCACGATCAGCAACAAGAAGCCAATTAATTAATTTAGTTATAATTTTTAATCCCACCTTGCAGAAAGTTCAAAGCCACTTCCAACCAAATATTAAAATACATTTTAAAAAAAATAACAAAAACACATTTCTCAAATCTCCTCAACCCTCATCAGATGGGAACTGCGTCAGCCAAGAAACTGTGAAACCTTGGTTGCGAAAGCCCAGTTTACACAAAAACAGAATCACAGAATCAAAGGTTGCCCTAAACAGGATATTTTAAAGGGGTGTGTGTGTCTTCCACAGTGATTAAAAAAGCAGAGAACCAGCACAGCCCCCCTGAAAGAGTAGTCTTACAGTCTCTATGAACCCATTCTGGCATGCCACAAATCAGATAACTTGATCCATTTAGAAGGAGAAGAAGAGAAGAAGAGATTGGATTTATACTCCGCCCTTCACAACCCAAAGGTGTCTCAGAGCGGCTTACAAACTCCTTTCCCTTCCCCTCCCCACAACAGACACCCTGTGAGGTAGGTGAGGCTGAGAGAGCTCTTGACAGAAACTGCTCTTTTTCAAGAACAGCTCTTGTCAGAACTGCGGCTTGCCCAAGGTCATCCAGCCAGGTGCAAGTGGAGGAGTGGGGAATCAAACCCGGTTCTCCCTGATTAGAGTCCACGCACTTAACCACTACACCAAACTGGGTCTATACCAGTTGATAGAACAAAAGGATGGCTATAATTAATCATGCCGAAGATTTCTGAAACTTTTTTTGTACAATCACCTTGCAAATCGTGGTGCCATCTTGTAAAAGGCCTTCTCCTCTGGTACAAAAGGGAACACCTCTTAATTATTATGGTTATTTTAAGAGTGCAGCCAATATACACACTTGGAATGTTGGAGTTTTTATGCAAACATCTTTACCATATTTTGTCCACGTGAATGTTTTCTCTTCAGGATTGATTGGAGGGGGACATTTCTGTATGTTCAAGTTAGAAACCAGCTGTATACCACACTGATCGGCTGGGATTTGTTAGTAAGGACACCTGTGAAAAACATAGTGAAGGAGGGCTGGGGGCTTGGTCCAGGCCAGATCTCATCAGATCTTAGAAGTTAAGCCGGTTTGGCCCTGGTCAGTATTTGGAATACCAGGGTCGTGATGTGGAGGCAAGCAATGGCAAACCACCTCTGAATGTCTCTTGCCTTGAAAATCCTATGAAGTCACTGTAAGTGGGCTCTGACTTGGCAACAAAACAAAATAGTACCAGGGATATAATAAGATCAGTTGAAGCTACTTTTGGCATGTGTGTTTTTGTACAATCACCTTGCAAATCGTGGTGCCATCTTGTAAAAGGCCTTCTCCTCTGGTACAAAAGGGAACACCTCTTAATTATTATGGTTATTTTAAGAGTGCAGCCAATATACACACTTGGAATGTTGGAGTTTTTATGCAAACATCTTTACCATATTTTGTCCACGTGAATGTTTTCTCTTCAGGATTGATTGGAGGGGGACATTTCTGTATGTTCAAGTTAGAAACCAGCTGTATACCACACTGATCGGCTGGGATTTGTTAGTAAGGACACCTGTGAAAAACATAGTGAAGGAGGGCTGGGGGCTTGGTCCAGGCCAGATCTCATCAGATCTTAGAAGTTAAGCCGGTTTGGCCCTGGTCAGTATTTGGAATACCAGGGTCGCGATGTGGAGGCAAGCAATGGCAAACCACCTCTGAATGTCTCTTGCCTTGAAAATCCTATGGAGTCACTGTAAGTGGGCTCTGACATGGCAACAAAACAAAATAGTACCAGGGATATAATCAGTTGAAGCTACTTTTGGCATGTGTGTGCCTCTCTGATAAAGGTATTAATGATATTTCACTTGCTTCCTGATCACAGAGAGGGTGAAGCCAATTTCTATGGCTATATTCAAGGCACAAGAGTCAGCTTGAAGTGTTTCCCCCTACCCTTCCAAAACTCATACAATAACAAACCAATCTCTCCTTATATATAATTGAGTAGTGGTCCCACAATGTTCTATGCACTCCAAAATCAGTTGGCTCCGTGATGTGTCAATCACAAGGTATCTCTATCCACTGGCTGTGTTGCCTGAGTTCTCTCCCACCCACTGCAGCCTAGGCCACTCTTCTCTGATTGGGCCAGCGTTTCAAGGTCATTTGCATATGGAAGCTGACTGGCCTTCACTCCATTCCGCACCTCAAACTCACCCCCCCCACGAGACAGTTGGAACTGTCAGTTGCATATGGGACCTGCTGTATTCTGAGGTAAAATATGTCCTCACACACAACACATCACTTCCCCTTCAAAAGAAACAAACCCAATAACACAATCATGCCACACCACAAAAAATATCACAACACCAGCAGAATACCACAAGGCAAAAAATGATAGGAAAAGGTGCAAGCAGTCACCCCATTACTGCCACAGATATGTGACAGTCGGCTTCAGAGCACGGTGGGAGCTGCTGGTGGGGAGGCAGATGGAAAGCTGATCAATGAGGGGGGAATGTAGGTTGATGATTGGCTGAGAAGTAGATGGGAAAATCCTGGAGATTTGAGAGATGGAGCCTGGAGAGGGTGAGGTTTGAGGAGGAGTGGGGCCTCAGTCAGGTACAATGCAATAGACTCTGCCCTCCAAACCAGCCATTCCATAATGGGGAACCACTGTTGCCAGTCTCCAGGTGCGGGCTGGAGATCACTCAGAATTACAACTGCTCTCCAGATGGCATTGATCCATCCCCCTGGAGAAAATGGTGGACTCTGTGTCCTTATACCCTGCTTAGGTTGCCATGGCAAATTGGTTCTGAGTGCCCACAGCCTTGGCACTCTCCCAGAGCCTCTTTCTAGCGCTCATTGTATTTAGTTCCACAATGGGCCTTATTCCTAGTGCCTTTAATAAAGCTGCAAATCACTACTTTTCTAGCTTTCGCGAGGGGACTGGATTTGTGATTTTAAGTCATAGGATTGTTTCACATAACTATTACTCTGAGGTGAAATATCAATTTAGGTGGAGAGTTTCCCTGCGAAAGAAGTGATGTGAACTGGGGGATGGATTCTGGGTATTGTGATATACAGGTATGGGATTATTCCAACACAACTTTCTTATCTGTTACCTTTCTTATCTCTTTCCCCAATCAAACCAGCCAATCCATATGCAAAATAACCTCCTCAGGAAAGTTCCTCCATTAGCATGTCACAGCCTGGGGAACTCCTACAGGATAATGACTCAGCCCTACCCCACCTTCCTGTGTAGATATAAATTACCTGCCTATCATTTTTCTTCTCACCTTGACACAGAGAGTACTTCATCTTTCTGTGTTATACCTCTGAGGATGCCAGGACGTCAGGTCCTACAATGCCAAGACCATGGCCATATAGCCCGGAAAATCTACAACAACTTCAGAGATACCTTTGCAGGACTCATTTTAATCCCAGCAAAATTTGCATTCTTTCTAATGTTCTGGATCTTTACTTCCTTCTCATTATCAACTCTTGGAGGCATCCAGTCTCTCTGAATAGCCAAAGCAAATATATATACAAAATTGACTCAAATGTCAGTTTTGTATTGCCCATCCCAAACATGTTTTAAGGAACATTCTATTTAAAGTAAGGATATTTACAAAAGAGTGACACTGTTGCCTGTCTTGTGTCTTAACAGAGCTGAATAAACAAAGTCTTCTTTTTTGTATTTGAAGGCTTTTAATACTGTTAGCTAGATAATTCATTAGCCGTTTAAATTGGGGGCACAGGCCAATCCATGAAAGAAACCTAATGATCATATACTGATTTAGAGGTCATTCCTATTGATAGAAGTAAGATACTTTCTGAGGTTGGTAGCCTTGTACACAATCCGGTCAAAGAGTTCAAGACGGATGGGCAAAGCATCTGTGAAGGTTTGCCCGACAGGCACAATTATTCACTTAAATAGGTGTATTCTCTTGTTTTTAACTGCATTTGCATGATGGGAACTGATCATAAGGACCTCATTGTCCCCTTTTCGCTCTAATGTCCAAGTGCCCCAGTTGCTAGCTGTGCTATTTCCATTTCTGCCGCTTTTAAACAGCAGGATACAGAGAACTTGCAAATTTGTAGCAGGTCATCTGACTTACTGACACAAACCCGAGATTGTTAAGACGAGTGCTGTTCTAAATGTTGGTATAAATATCCTCCCAGCAAAGAGCATGACAGATTACAGAGCTCCCTCATTAGGCATGAGATACTAGGCCTCTGGCTATGGCCTGGGCTTCAGGGGGACCTTTGGTGTTTGTATGTGGTGAGCCTGAACTCTGAAGAACCCCTCTGTGTTTCATACTTTGTCCCTAAAAGTGGACACGTGGATCAAATATTTAAACATTTTTCTTCGTTGGCTGTTAATAAATTTCGTTTGATAATAATAAAAAAATTGGGGGACACCGGAAAACTAGTGAATTATATAGAGACTAGGAAAAAGGCTCGTTGTGGAAATAAATACGATCTCTAGAAAGAGGCTCTGGGAGAGTGCCCTGGCTTTGGGCAAACAGTGTCAATTTGCTGTGGCGACCTCAGCAGGGTATAATGACACTGAGTCCACCATTTTCTCCAGAGGAACTGATCTCTGCTACCTAAAGAACAGTTGTAATTTTGAGTGATCTCCAGCCCTCACCTGGAGACTGGCAACGATGGTTCCCCAGAAGGGAATGGTTGGTTTGGAGGGTGGAGTCTATGGCTTTGTACCTTTCTGAGGTCCCACGCCTCCTGAAACCTCACCCTCTCCAGGCTCCATCCCTCACATCTCCAGGAATTTCCCACCTGGAGTTGGCAACCCTATCTCCTTCCCGGCTCATTATCAACCTACCTTTATTTCCCCCTCACTCTTCAGCTTTCCACCCCCCCACACACCTGCAGCCTCTCCTGTGCTCTGAAGCCCCGACTGCTATGTTACATTGGCTGTCATACAGGAGCCACCTCAGCAGCATATAAGGATACAGAGTCCACCATTTTCTCCAGGGGAACTGATCTCTGCCATCTGGAAAGCAGTTGTAATTCTGAGTGATCTCCAGCCCTCACCTGGAGATTGGACACATTTTACCTCAGAACTGCAAACTGTTTAGAATATTAGAGGCAAAAGCCAATCAAGTCGCATATGCAAACAACCTCTGTGTTCCGAGGCAAAGGCCAATGAGGCTGCATATGCAAATAACCTCTGTATTCTGACTGGCTATGGGGGGGGAGAGGAACAGCAAACTGTTTAGAATGTTGGAGGCGAGACTCAAGCAATGCAGCCAATGGATAGGGACAGATTCTGAGTGACACACCAGGGCACCAACCAATTCCGGAGCGTGTGGAATGTTCTAGAGAAGTGCCACCACCATTCGGCTTTTATATACAAGGGAGATAAGCTTCCCTGCTGGAGGTATTTCTCACAGAAAAAAAAAAGAATAGCTTTCTGGCAAAGAAGGTTCAGGAGAAGGGAGGTTTATTCCAGTACAGTATTTTGAAAAACAGATAGTCTATGAGCCTAACCAACATGGGACACTCAGGGTTTAATTTGAGGCAACACTCACATGGACTGACGTAGGGTTGCCAACTCTAGATTGGGAAATATGTGGTCATTGGGTGGGTGGAGCCTAGAGAGAGCAGGGTTTGAGAGGGGAGGGACCTTAGCATGGTGCGATGCCATAGAGTCTGCCATCCAAAGCATCCATTTTCTCCAGGGGAACGGATCTCTATCGTATGGCGATCAACTGTAATAGTGGGAGATCTCCAGGCCCCACCTGGAGGTCGGTTAATCCTATGCACATGGATGTACTTTCCCCATAACGGTCAAATTTCCAATGTTCAGGTCCTTGATCCAGTGTTACACAAAATGGGGGCAAAGAAGAAGTGATTGTGGTACAGCAGACTAGCCAGTGTGGTATACTGATTAGAGTGTCATCTGTGTTTGAGTTCCCGCTCTGCCATGAAACTGCCTGGAAGATCTTAGGCCAACAGTCTGACCACCATCACAGGGCAGTTAGGAAGATAACATGGTGAAAGGGAGAATCACAAATACCTTCCCGAGGACCTTGAAAGTAGAGCACAGTAGGATGTAAGAGAGAGATCTGAAACACATGCATGCCGCTTCCACTGAAATCAACGGTACTTTAAAGCGGTTTGTATAAATCTTCCTTTGGATTATATAAAATGAAAAACTGAACATGGAAAGAGAAAAGGAGGAGTATAGAAAGGAGAATCAGAGGCAGCATAGTGTAGCATGGAAAATGAGCTGGCTTCTCATGCTCCCAAAAAACAGCACTGCTGAAGGCAAGCCAAGGCAGAGCCAAACAGCCGTGTGGAAACATCGTCAATCTTCCAGGATTTCTCCATCTTTGCTCTGTCACTAGGGGAAATGCCCGTTGCGGGAGGACATGCGAGGGAAGGCCGGTGCGGCCGCCAAAAAGAGGCCTCGCGTTTGGCGGGGCCACAATCTCACCCCACTGAAGGACTTTGCCTTTCACCGGCGAAGAGGTAGGAGAGCAAAGACGTGCCTGGCTGGAGTGAGTGCCTCAGGCCGCGCTGGATCATCGTCACATGGTTCATGGAGGCGGTAATCGGTGCGGTGGGGGGGGCCACCTACCAGTCCCCGGGCATGGTGGCCACCTCCCCCATCCCTGAGGCCAGGTGGCCCCGGCACAGGGCTTCTCCGCCGAAGAAGGTGGTGGAGTGAGGTGGACCGGCTGGCCGGCCGGGAATGAGCTCCTCACCCGCCGTCCCCGGCCTCTGCCGTCCCCCTCGCTGACATTCCGCTTTTCCGGGGCTGCCACATCCTCCTGGCGCTGGCCCCCACCCAGCCCCGTTGCCTGGCCTTTCAGCATCCCTTCCCCGGCTCCTGGCAGCAGCGTCCGCTCGCATCGTTCGCCTCCTGCCTCCCAGCCAATGGCATGGCAGCAGCCTTGAGCGGCAGCTGGCGGGCCAATGGCTGACGGTGCGCATTTTTTCTCCGCTCCCTTACTCAATTATATATAAGGAGAGATTTCCCAAAGCTGCTTTGCAATGATCTTCCTCGTACACAAAGTGGGTTTGGGGAGAGTGTGGATGGGCAGATGCAGATTTCTGCACCTCATCACCTACATCGAGAGCCATTTACCTTGGGCTGCCATTTTCCTGTTGTCACCGGCAGGCTTTTCCTGGGTTTTCTTTGTATCGATACTAGATATATCTCTTTGTGTCCTAACACTCTAGCAGTATTTCTCTTGCTGATAAAAACAAACTGGCAAAAAGCCCTGGGGGGAAGTGGCAGACATGAGGGGGAAACATGGGGAAATCCCTTGTGTGAAAGCTCTGTTGCAACTGTAGATGCCTCTGTTTGCATGGTGGCATTGAGAGCAAAATGGGGAATTCTCCTGGGAGGTAGAGGCAGAGATATTGTCTTGCAAGGTTTTTAGCAATTGTCTGAGCCAGTGCTTGTGTCTTGTGGTCCTGTGAAGGGATTGGTTTGCAAGAATCACATGGCACTCCTACTGACTGGCACTGACCCTGCTGAGTATGTTGCAAATCCAGGACTGTGGATTTTTACAGCATCTTGTGCATTACTGGTAACCACGCAAGTTTCCATTTGGGGTTAGTCATTTTCTTATTTCATGATGGACGACCCAATGCTTTGTAGTCAAATGAGTTTTTCATTCATTAAGCCTACTTCCTCTGGAGGAAATAGGCAAGAACGTCACCTGGCCTAGCTGCTCAATTATAGGAAAGACGGCTGCTCGGTTGGAGCCCTGAGGGAATCGCTGGACAGAGGAAATCATTCTAAACCAATGACTCAATAAAGCACAGTCGCTACGGTAACTGGGGCACGCTCCCTTTCATGGTGACTTTTTATCACAGCATTAATCAAAGGGGAAAACTGTTGTTATGAATTCTTTGCCATAGTTTGGAGAAAATATAAAATAAAGCTGCTGGATCAAAGAGGATGCAGTGCTCTTCTGATAGGACGAATGGGCGAAAATACTCAGAAGTGGCTTTGCCTTGAGTCCTACAAGTCTGTGTGCCAATACATCTGACGAGTGTAATGTCAACATTGGCAAAGATGTGCTGGTACAATGGTCAGTATGTTCCATCCAAAGAATGTACTTGCGGATTGCTTCATAAATCTGCACACAGCCTAATCCAGCACTGAAGGCTCACCCACATCTAAAGACATCCATTCTCCCCAATCCATTTCCTGAATCATTTCCCCCCCACGGAGTTGCTGCATACTGTAGTTAGAGTTGCCAGAAAGAACATAGCCAAGGTGACTGGGGGGCAAGTGTGACCATCTCCTAATGGTACAGGTACATTACAGGGTCTCCCCCCCGAATTACTCAGATAATGTGGTTATTAAGGAACAGTGTGTATATTATCTTGAAAATTAAGAACTTTGGTACAGGAGGAAGTCTCAGATTCACATGTCCTCCCTAATGTGGAAGAGTCTTTAACATGAGGGTGGGCTAATCCTACAACCCTCCTGCTCTGTCTTTTCACAGTAGAGTTGCCAACTCCAAGTTTGGAAATAATTGGGAGATTGAGGGTGGAGCCTGGGAGAGTGAGGTTTAGGGAGAGTTTAGGGAGGGGAGGCACCTTGGTAGGGTATAATGCCCTGCAGTCCACCGTCCACACCAGCCATTTTCTCCAGGAGAAGTTGAATAAATGTTTTTAATAAATAAATAAGTGATTTATATAGTCTGGAGATCAGTTGTAATTCCAGGAGATCTCCAGCTCCCACCTGGAGGTTGGCAATTGTATTTCACAGTTTGGATTGCATGTGCAGATTGTATTGGTATATGAATTTATGCATGTAAGCTCTGATTCATATAAAAGGTTCCGGATTCTGTTCTGATCTTTTGATAGTTACTTTTAGCAGGGCTCTTTTTGTAGAAAAAGCCCAGCAGGAACTCATTAGCATAATAGGCCACACCCAACAGCAGAAACCTATTAGCATATCAGGCCACACCCCTGACAACACAGCTCATTAGCATATTAGGCCACACCCCACATGTTACCAGAAGTATGGTCATCCAGCCACACCCACCTTTCCCTTCTTATTCTGTTTACCTTGTTTGTTGCCAAAAACCAGGGCTTTTTTGTAGCAGGAACTCCTTTGCATGTTAGGCCACACACCCCTAATGTACCCAATTCTAATGAGTTTCTGCTGTTGGGTGTGGCCTATTATGCTAATGAGTTCCTGCTGGGCGTGGCGAACTCAGGAGCCAGCTGGAACTCCGTTCCTTGGCATTCC
>NW_015175988.1:352983-358722 GCF_001447785.1 Gekko japonicus | reverse complement strand
CTTCTCATTAACCTTTCTCATACCTTCTTCTGTTGCTTCTTTTTGCAAAACCCAGAACAGTTTCCCAGCTCTGTGATGATTTCCCATAACACCCACTTGTTCCTCAGAATCATATGTGGCTGAGGGAAAAAAAATTAAGAATGGGAACCACACCATAATTAGCACTTGCTGAAGAGACAGAGACATTTTTACTGCCGCTTCAGAACGGAAAATAAAACACAATGAGAAAAAATAGGATTGAGAGGCACTCTATGTTTTGCCTGTAAAAACAGACAAAGACTAAATAAGATCTATCAGGACTTTCCTATATTAATCCAAGAGCAAACGAGAAAAGACTGTAGACATTGGCCAATAAAAGAGCTAAACAGAGATCACCACAGAGCAAGGACTGGTTCCTACTTTTAAAATGTAGTTAAATTTTTATGCAGTGAGCTTACCCTGCCATATTTGTATAATGAGATATTTTGTGTGATGAGGTATTTTTCTCATATGGAAAATTTTTAATGTTACTGCATCAGGGGGGAAAGTTGATTTTCAAAAAAAATATCTCTGACGTGATCGATTTCTAGCTGGATGAGGGCTGTTTAATAGAAACACCTGACCATGTAAAACAAATAACATAATGAAGTCACTACAGGAGGACTTCACCACATCAGAAAATAACGTGGGACTGCTTCAAACACAAGCCAGCAGTGGTTCGCAAACTGGTCTTTAGCTGTGGCTGCAGGTGTGGTCACATCCCATAAAAGTCGCTGGAGAAAACCAGCACCATAGTGGCCACATTTAACAAAATATAATACAAAGTATTTACTATTAAAGATGGAGAAGAAGAGTAGGGAGAGAGCTGGCAGAATTATGATGAGGATGAAAGGACTCAATGAAAGAAACGGGGACTACCCGGAGGCCCCCTTTGATTCTTATGCCCAATGACAAAATGTATCACTAAAGCACATACATGCTTAGAATGGGGTTTACCACTAAGAGCTATGTCAGCACAACTTAATGGGGCCATTTATAAAGTATGTTTCACATCAGAGTGCCGAGAGGGAATAGCAGAGTTGCGATCATTTATGAGAGGGGAAGATGCTCATTTATTTATTTGCTTCACTTATACCTTACCTATTTCCTAAATAGGTATTAAAAGCAGGTTGCGTTGTCCTCCTCGCCTTCATTTTATCCTCACAAACAACCATATGAGGGTTAGGGTAGGCTGAGAGTGGGGTTATGAACCAGGTGCTCATCTGACACTCTAACCTCTACACCGCACTCCCTCCCTCCTTCTCTGGGTCATTGGTTGAAAAGTGATATGCTCATGCATTTCCTTATATAACTCAGTACCTATTGCCTGGTGCCAACAGGGATATTCCATGGCTTCCCTTGACTTCTTTTTCACATAAAATGTAATTACTAGCCTTCTGGTGTACTTACAATGTATAAATAGGGTCGTGTACAGTATAGGCATTAAAATTGGTTCCTGAGGTGTCATATATGATACAGTTACCTGTTAAGTGCCTGATTGACAACAGAGGATATTTTTAAAAAGGTTTAGGAGCTATGAGACAGCCATGCTTCAGACACATGTGGGTACTTTCAGACACACTAAATAATGCACTTTCAACCCACTTTCAATGCATTTTGCAACTGGGTTTTACTGTGTGAAATGGCAGAGCCAGTTTGGTGTAGGGGTTAGGATTGCAGACTCTAATCCGGGAGAACCGAGTTTGATTCCCCACTCCTCCACATGCAGCTGCTGGCATGACCTTGGGTCAGTCATAAGTTCTCTCAGAGCTGTTTTGGAAAGTGAAGTTCTTGAAAGAGCTCTCTCAGCCCCACCTACCTCACAGGGTGTTTGTTGTGCGGAGGGGAAGGGAAAGGGATTGTAAACTGCTCTGAGACTCCTTCGGGTAGTGAAGGGCAGGGTATAAATCCAATCCCTTCTTCTCTTCAAAATCCACTTGCAAATGGTCACTAAATTGGATGGAAACTGCATTACTTAGCATGTGTGAAAGCACCCAGCATGATGAGTCACAATTTGCTATTAGGTGAATCAGCCAGGAAGAATCCTTGAACATGCACGGTCATCCTCCTCTTTCCTTGTGCATGGCTCAGTAATTAAAGACTTCTCTTTTCATGCAAAGTATAGTTTCCTCAGTCACAAACTCTTCTGTCTTGCAAATGAGGATTCTAAGTTCTGTCTTAAACATGGCATGGAATCCTGGTTTGCATGGAAGAGAGCAAACTACAATTTGTGGGACAGATGTAATGACAAATATTGGTTTGCTACGAAAGCATAAGTCTATAATTACCAACCTGCACAACAGGGGAGGAAGGCAGAGGATGGTTTGAGGTCCTCCATGCTTATTCATGTAATGACAAACTAGGGTTTGTGTTATGCATGCAGCATGCTATGCTTATGGACAGGCCGAAACTATCAGGTCACACCAGCATCACAGGCTGCTATGGCTGCATCCACATAGGGAGGATTCTCTAATGTGCATACACTGCCCCTGCAAACACAGAGGCATTTATATTGACAGTGGAGCATCCATGTGGGAGTATTTGGTGTAGTTTCCTTCACCAGCTGCCATTTCTCTGCATTTTCCTCCACCAGAGAGGTTTTTGAGGATTTTTAAAAATGGCAATTGCTACAGCGTTATAGCACTATTAGCTGTTACTGACTTTTTAAAAAAGCCCTCAAAAAGCCCTTCAGTGGTTTGGCAGGGGAAATGGTGGCTACAAGGGGCCAAAAGCAGGAAATAGCATCCAAAAGTAGTGGGACTTTCAAAAGTGCACATGTTCCGAATGAGACAACATGCTACCGTGCTTGGACTGCATTCTTTTGGGGGGAAATTTAGAAAAGCAGGAATAAGAAAAAGTGTCTTGAGGATGGGGGAAAAAATGGAAAGTGAAGAATTTGAGGACAAAGTTGTATGGGTGCTCAAAAAAAGAGTGCACCACTGTGCACACCAAAATGGAGACAGTCTATGGCGGCGTAAAGGTGGAAGAATACTAGTTGGCATCCAATATCACTGAATTCTAATGCTTCTTACCTGCCTGTACAGATTTTTTCTGTTAGACTATTTATAATCTCAGTCCAGTATCTGAAGATGTTTTTGTTTCTCTCTATCACACCAACACTGACTCGGCTTAGAGGGAACATTGGCACCAAAATGGAGACAGTCTATGGTGGCGTAAAGGTGGAAGAATAGTAGTTGGCATCTAATATCACTGAATTCTAATGCTTCTTACCTGCCTGTACAAATTTTTCTGTTAGACTATAATCTCAGTCCAGTATCTGGAGATGTTTTTGTTTCTCTCTATCACACCAGCAAGTATATGAACACATATGAAGCTGCCTTGTACTGAATCAGACCCTCGGTCCATCAAGGTCAGTATTGTCTACTCAGACAGGCAGCAGCTCTCCAGGGTATCAGGCAGAGGTCTTTCACATCACGCACTACTTGATCCCTTTTTAACTGGAGATGCTGGGGACTGAACCTGGGACCTTCTGCATGCCAAGCAGAGGCTCTTCCACTGAGCCACAGAAATAGCATAGATACTCAGAATATGCACTACAGCCTATGGCTTGCCAAAAAAGAATGAATAAAATGTACTGTAAGCTTACTATTTATTTATTTATTTCAATTTATATCCCACCTTGCCAGTGCAGCACTGGCTCAAGGCAGCTTACACAGTTAAAAGGCAACAGAACCAATAAATACAATAAAAATTCACAATTAAAAGACAATTACGTAAGGTGCTAATATATACAGATGGCAGTGATATACAGATAACTATACATGGTCCGATAAGGAAAGGCCATGTCCAGAGTAGTAATATAGGGCCGTGGCCTGCTCAATTTACGATGGTTCTTTTGCTCAATCTACGATGGTTCATTTGTCAGTGGCGGCTCCTAATCGGCTCCTATGCCAACCTGTCTTGTAACTTCCCCCCCCATTTTGCATGGTATATCTATTCCAGTCATATCATTTTACAAGTAAACTCCAGATTGCAGTAGGAGATGTGGGAGATGGGGATTTATGGATTATGGGGGCGGGGGGAGATCAGCATCCTTGGCGCAATGATATCACTTCTGGCATTACCCAGAAGTGACCTCATCATTCCAGGGGTGATGCTCTAGCATCACCCTCAACTCTATGACTTAACTCTAGAGTGTTACCCAGCATGATGACATCACTTCCAATCACACCAGAAGTGATGTCATCGCATAGGGGTGTCAATCATGCCCTCCCATTTTGCTGGAGCATTCTTCCCAGTTTAGCTGAGTGGTGGAAGGCAACGGGAGCTGGGGTCAGATATCCCCCGATCCCAGTGGTAAGCTGGTGACCCCAGGTAGGTAGGAGGTTCAAATCAAGATTTATCTATACTGCAGCTGTGGCCGCTACAGGTAGGAGTTATGATTAAAACACTGAGGAAACTCTTGTTTGTAATATATTGCTTCATGCCAATTTTTAAAAAAACACTTTAAAAATGTAGATACAATTCAAGCTTTTCCATCTGGCTCTTGTTCAAGGTACATTTGGTAAACAGGGTTCAGTCCTGGCTAGTATTTGGATGGGAGACCTCCAAAGAATGCCAGGGTTTTGGCACGGAGGCAGGTAATGGGAAACCACCTCTCAACATCTCTTGCCTTGAAAACCCTACGGGGTCACCATAAGTCATCTGTGACTCGATGGCACTTTCCACCACCACCACTAAAAGGCACTAAAAGAAAGACCGGATGGAGGCGGAGCTACGGCGGCGCGACGGCGTGACGATGCAGTGTGGTGGAGCCTAAGGGACAAAGGCTGGAACTGCAATTGGGAGCCGCCGCGCACCAGAGGAGTCCATCAGGAGCCTGCCGGGAGATGTCGTCGACCCGTCCTAAGGCGCCAGGAAGAAACAACGGAAGCCCGCCCGTGGAATACAACAGGACTGGGTAGCCCCTCCCCCAGTCGACTAGTGGCCCTAGGATAGGAACTAATTAGGCACTTAGGCCATATACCTGTAAACCGCCCAGAGACTCTCGGGTAAAGGGCGGTATACAAATCGAAGATATATAAATTGAAGATATAAAATTGGTCGGATTTTGTTCTCGGTTTCGGCTTCTCTCTTTACCTTTTTTTTTTCTTCATTCAACCCAGAGCTCATCTGCATGATCCAGTGCCACCAACATGACAATCCCGAGGCAAGTCCTCCGCCTCCCAGCTGTGAGGTTTACAAAGCAGCAGCATCCTGTTATGAGTACATGAGAGGAGCAGGGCAACATGATACCGCATGGAGTAGAAAGAGCCATTTTTGGCACTTATCCCCCCCTTGGCAGCCCGAAAGTGTAGAACAGCTGTTCCTGTTCTTGCAAGCCACTGTCAATGACAAAAAATCATAAAAGAAAATGTTTACACACAGATGAGCGAGACAGACATGTCTACGTCCCCCCCAAATTCTTGCCGTATTTATGTCCAATCTGCAAGAAGACATATCAAAGGAGTTCCTCTCACCACCCCGCTTAAGATCAGCTGGAGAGGCCCTTTGAGGGGCAAACTATTGGTTACATACAGGATGCCATTTCCAGAAGAAGAGCAGAGGGAGGCGGCTGCCCGTCCCCACTGGAAGAATCTTCCACTCAAATTCTACCCCTCAAGCTGTCCCCCCCCCCCGGGTTTCAGCTGCATGCCCATTCTTGTAAATGTGTATCTAGAAATCCACAGGAGGAAAAATGGTTGGGTTTTTTTTTTTTGG
>NW_015175988.1:350635-352901 GCF_001447785.1 Gekko japonicus | reverse complement strand
CTGAGAAAGCTTTTCACTTAAAAACAAATCCTACCAGGACTTCATTTCAGGCATTTGTGTGCAACATGTAAATTTGCTTGTTTGGCCCCTCCCTGGCACATGGACCCCTGCCCAGTTCTGTGGTGTGAAACAGGCCACACGGGACTTTCTGGGTAGCAACGCTTGTTCCACAGATGTCTCATCTCTATTTGTTCATCTTTGGTTTTAACCTGCAGGCATTCATCGCGAAACTTCTGTGTTTTAGGGTGGAGTTTGGAGATTAACAACAAAATTGCAGGAGAGGGTCCGTGCCTGTCTTCGTGGCTGTGCTTTCCCAGTCTTCTGCCTGGCATCCCTCCACTCTCAGCACATGTGACAGGATGATGATGGGTCTCCCACAACTTCACTTCCAGGCTCTTTAAAGTTTCAGTGGTAACTGCCACGTCTTTCCCCTGCCTCCTCTAGGTGCTGGTTTTTAGTGTTCAGCATTTCCCAGCAGTAGTGGCATTTATACAAGAAAAGAGTAAAGTATTACTTTTAAAAATGGACTGATGAATTCTTGCTTCCAATAACCAGCAAGGTTATTGAGCAGACAGGCTGTGTATAAAAAGCAGAAAGGAGGATTGGGTCTCGAAGTCTTCCCCTGACTGGTCACCACGCCAACGGGAGCCAGTAGGTCACGGGGCCCCAGTGAGGGGACCGCTGTGGGTACTCTCATAGTTCTGACAGAGGATGGTGGGCACAACCACAAAATGGCTGTTGCAAGGGGTGGAGCCACACACATAGAGGAAGTCCAAGTGTAGGGGAGGGGGAATTTAAAAAATACACTGGGAAGGAGGAGTGAGAGAGAATAAAGCCAACACTGTAGTGGCAGCTGCTGCTGAAACAGTGCTGTTTTAATCTGCACAGTCAATTGGATCTCCAGTGGGCAGTAAGAAATACTGCTGGGCTAGATCCCCACCTGGCCCCAGGCTAGGGTTGCCAGCCTCTAGGCAGAGCCTGGAGATCTCTCTCACTTTTGCAATGGATCTCCAGCTGCAAGAGATCGGCTCCCCTGGGGAAAATGGCCGCTTTGGAGGGTGGACTTTATGGCATTGTACCATGCTGAGGCCCCTCCCCTCCCCAAACCCCGCCCTCCCCTGGATCCACCCCCAAAGTCTCCAGGTATTTTCCAATTCAGACCTGGCAACCCTACCCCAGGCAGTTTTTAAAAACACTTGGTGGGTGCCAAGGAAAGTATTGGTGGGCTCCACGATGCCCACAGGCACTATACTGGGGACCCTTGCAGTAAAGATTTAATCTGTTCAAACCTTAATGAGAAGACTGCTAAGAGCGGTCAACATGTGAAGATTCACCTCTGCTATTGCCATAACTTAGTAGGTTCTCATGGTACATTTGGATTGCACATTCTATGGTGGTGGTGGGGAGTCTGCCCTGGTATGAGCCATTTCCACATAAACAATGCACATATCCAGTGTGGTTATGAACTCTATTGTTGTTGTTCAGTCGCGCAGTGGAGTCGAACTCTTCGCGACCTCATGGACCACATCACGCCAGGCCCTCCTGTCTTCCGCCGTCCTCTGAAGTTTGGTTAATTTCACGTTTGTTGCATCAATAACACTGTCTAACCACCTCATCCTTTGCCGTCCCCTTCTTCTGTTACCTGCAATCTTTCCCAGCATCAGGGTCTTCTCCAGTGAACTCTATACATAGTGGCATCCTTACAGACAATGTTTCAAGACTGATTAAGGGTACATGATATAACATATGTTCCCCAACAAGCACTACGGGACTAAACATCTCCTGGTGGTTCCAGGTCCCAAAGAGGCCAGACTAGCAGCGACTAGGGCTAGGGCTTTTTCAGTGGCAGCTCCTACCTGGTGGAATGAGCTCCCAGAGGAGATCCGGGCCCTGCGGGACCTTGCACAGTTCCGCAGGGCCTGTAAGACGGAGCTCTTCCGCCAGGCATTTGAGTAGGAGCCGCAACGACTGTTACCATCTGTCTACGACTATTACTCTCTGTCCTAGCCCTTTATTACCAACTCGCTGTGAGCGCTAAAATGGTGGTACTGCGTGGAGCTGTGGCCACTAAGGATACCGTCCTGATGACGTCATCTGTTCCCTTGTTAGATATTGTGGAGAGCACTTATGCTGTATTGAATGTTTTTAAAATGCAGTTTTAATGTTTTATGTATTGGGCATTGGCCCCATCTGTACGCTGCCCTGAGCCCGTTCGTGGGGAGGGCGGGTTATAAATTTAAATAAATAACTAATAAATAAAATAAAT
>NW_015175988.1:340943-350616 GCF_001447785.1 Gekko japonicus | reverse complement strand
TCTTTCCCTGGGCTGCCATTTGCCCAACTGCAGCAGGTAAAGCCCCGCCCTTGGTCCTAGCCCCCTGCCCTCAAGGAATTGAAGAGTGGGAGAAAACATTCCCAGAAAATAGTCTCCATAGTGATGCTCTATTTTCCTATGGCGAAATTCCTAGAGCATCACCCAGAAATGACATCATACTGTCCCTGCTCTCCCCTGGCACTATCCCTAAAACCTCAGGGCAAATTTGCATAGTTCTCTTTTCACCCATCTTACCTTCACAGCACCCTTGTGAGACATGTTACAATGAGACACAGTGATTGCCCCAAGGCTTACTTATTTACTTACTTCATTTATACCCTCATGGGGACCCAGAGCAGATTACATCATTCTCATCTCCTTCATTTTATCCTCAAAACAATGCTGTGAGATAGGTTAGGCTGAGCATGTGTCACTGGCCCAACGTCACTCAGCAAACTTCTATCGCAGAATGGGAAGGGATTTGAACCTGGGTCTTCTGAGGCCTAGTCTTTTAACGGCTACATCACTTTGTCACACTTAAACAGACCTCAGCCTAGACGGTATTTGGAAGGGAGAGTGCCTGAGAAGTCCAGGTAAGCTACCTGGAGCTTCCTGAAGATGATATGTGTAAGAACATAAGAACATAAGAGATCCTGGGTCTTCTGAGGCCTAGTCTTTTAATGGCTACATCACTTTGTTACACTTAAACAGACCTCATCCTAGACGGTATTTGGAAGGGAGCGTGCCTGAGAAGCCCAGGTAAGCTACTTGGAGCTTCCTGAAGATTATAAGTGTAATAAAATAAAAACAAATAAATGCCCACAGTATGCAGACAGGGTTTAAGAAGCACCACATACCTTGAGGAAAGAACTTACAGAGCACATATGAGGGACTGAATGCTCTGAACTGCAGGAAGTCTTAAAGAATTCCAGGATCTAGAACTTAATAGGCATATATTCCAAAGTGGGAAACTCTAAAGACTATTTTTTATTTTTTACATTTATATACTGACTTTCCTCTGTCACTGAATTTAAAACAGCATATGTGGTATTTCTAGGAGATCCCACCAAGAAACTAACGACACCTAGGCCTGATCAGCTTCAGAAAGATTGCTGGATCATGTGCCTCCCTTCCTACCTACTGTCCTGTATTACACTGTAGGACAGGCTCCTGTTTGGTTGGATCCCAAATCTCATGCCACAGCATACTTACATATATACTATGTTACATAAACTTAGCTGTTATGCTATGTTAAAGTTTCTCAGACAGAAGAAATCTGGATATAGGTTAGAGCAGGGGTGTCGAACGCATTTGTTATGAGGGCCGGATCTGACAAAAATGAGACCTTGTTGGGCCAGGCCATGTGTGTCATAAAATGCAATGGCAGGTAGCTGAGATATAAACTTTATAGAGGACACAAACACAAAGGTGGTTTTTTTTTACTTAAAATAAAAACATGCTTAAAACATTAGCACTCTTGCAATATTTTGTTTATTTAACAGTGTCTGATAACTGACACCTCTTGCTCTGAATTATTGCATCAAAATGTCTGTGCTGCTGCAATCTTGAGTATGCTCTTCAGGTGTGTTTCTGTAAGCTGCAAACCTACAATGACACAACAGCAACAGAACTGGAAGAAGAAGCAGAAGACAGCTAATTTCACTGCGGGCCTGATAGAAGCCCTCCGGGGGCCTGATCTGGCCCCCAGGCCACATGTTTGACACCCCTGGGTTAGAGGTAACTGGAAACTTATACTATGAATAATCAATATGATCAATCATTGAAGGCTGAGATGGGGAAAAAAACAGAAAGTCCTCATTTTGAATACAAAGCAACAGCAATCCTGTGGAATGAAACTCACAAAACCCTCAAACCTTCAGAGCAATTTAAAGAAGAACACTTTCCTGGGAGTAAGCCACACTGAATAGTCCTGAGTTGGATTTTCAGTAGACCTGCTTAGGATTCTTCTCTTTCACATTTTCAAGGAGTGAGAGTATACTCAGTATAGACCCTTGCGTAGGGTCAATAAGCAAGCAATTACCCATAGTAGGATTAATGTCAAGGGCTTTCCTATGTCACTGTATTAAAACCAAATGCCTGCTTTTGAAAGAAGAGAACTTTCCTGTGCAAATAGAGATTTATATTTCTCAGAAAAGCCCCCTCCGGGAGTAGGAAAAGTGTCTTATTTTCTTTGCTGACAGATCATTTTATTTTCTTTCTGTTTTCCATGGGTCTATTAAAAACTCTCCAAGATTATACAGCACTGACTGAGATCTGATTTCCAGGCAGGAAGTGTAAACAATGACTTGAAAGGTGTGTACCCAGGACCCTTCCAACTGATTTACTAGTAGCTCTTTAGAATCCGTCATGCATGCCATATTGACCTCACAAACTTAATTACCTTAAGCTGTATGAGAGGGAACCCATGCCCCTCAGTCCTTGGTTGTACAAATCAAAAGCCATACTAAGTAGGCAGTGAAAACTGCATATCTACTGGGAGGGGCATAAAAAAAAATTAAGAGTATATGGATGTCTCACATGACTAACGCCTAATGTGAATCTAGAATATGTGAAGGCACCACGGAATGAAACTATGAAGAAATATGGATTATTCATAATCTTTCTTTCAAGGGAGCCCCGCTCGATCGTTCCTTGCATGCCAAAGTTCTTAGACTCAATCTGTGACGTTTCTTGTTTATTTCGTTATTTTACCCCGCCTCCCTCCCATCAAGCCAACTCACAAATGCACGTGTGACCTACACCAGACACACACAAACCAAAAAAGAGGGAACGAAAAACCATGAAGCCAGAAAATCACCATCAGACGTATCTGCCACATGCACTCAGTTGCCCAGACTTTGTTCAACTGCCCTCAAAAGCCACCTTAAACAGAATGGATTTATAGCGCCTTCAAGCTGGACCAAAGTGGGGATCCCTCTCACCAACTCTGGGACCCTGTTCCAAAGAACGGGTGCCATAGCAAAGAAGAAACACACCCTCAAGCTGTGGCGGATTTAATGGACTTCGGCAATGGGACCCTCATGAGAAAGTCCCGTGTGGATCTAAATTTGCTCATACTGACAGAGGTGGTCCTTCAAGTAGGTGGAGTCCCAAGTCATATAGGCTTTACATGTAAGAACCAGCCCCTTAAATCTGACCTAGAAACAAACAGGAAGTCAGTGTAGATAACAAATAACTGGGGAGATATCTTTGAACACGCAAGCTCTGGTTAATAAACGAGCAGCTGCCAACTTTCAGATCCTCTTCAAGGGCAGCCTTATGTAGAGTAAAAAGCTTTCCCTTGTTCGAAAGCCAGTTGAATCAGACTCTAAGGAGCGGTGCTCATCTCCGTTTCCAAGCCGAAGAGCTAGCGCTGTCTGAAGACTTCTCTGTGGTCATATGGCCAGCATGACTAAACGCTGAGGTGCATGGAATGTTGTTACCTTCCCACCTAAGTGGCATCTATTTATCTACTTGCAATTTCTTGCTTTCGAACTGCTAGGTTGGCAGGAGCTGGGACCAGAGACGGGAGCTCACTCCGTCATGCAGTACTAGGGTCTCAAGCTGCCAAACTACAGAACTTCCAGTCTGCAGCTCAGCTTCTTAATCTCTGAGCCACTGTGGCCCCTCTTATGTAGAGTACTCTGCTATAGTCCCATCCTGAATTTATGGAAGCATGGGTCGGCATGGCAGCATTGAGAGAAGGGCCCACTTCCTGGACTAAATACAGTTGAACAAGTGCATTTCTTGCAGCTGCATTAATCGGATCTTCCAACAATAATGGCGAATCTAGTACAATTGCAAAACTCTTCACTGAATGGCAGCTTCAGAACCACCCCTCCGAAACCTTTGCCTTACCAATCAGCATCACCGTCGTCTTGCCTGGATGAAACATTCATCTGTTATCCCTCAACCCAATCCAGGCACTGGCCCAGGCAGCTTCCTGTAGCTTGTTCAGAGACACACAGGCTGAGTTCAGACTGGCAGTTTGAAGCGGGAGGGAGTCGCGGCAAAAAAGACCTGGAACAAACTGTTCTGGGTTTTCCCGGTCAAACTGCACCGACTGATACGGGAACATACCGGGGAGGAGGCGCAAAGGAGTGTTCACACTGTTGGCCCGCCCCTGGCAGAGGCACAGCTGTAAGGCGTGGCTTTCTTTTTGGTAATCTGGAGATATGCGCATATGCGCATAAGCGCTTATGCACACAAGAAAAATGCGGCTTTTGGCGTTCACACTTTGTTGGTACGGGATGGACACAGGATAATCGCGCTTTCCAGGGTTTGATACCACTTTCTTTTTTTAAAACATTTTTATTGAAGTTTTAATATTTTCAAACATCTATCAAGGTAAGTTAAAATCACTTCAATTTTTACAAATATTAATAAGGTTTGATACCACTTTCACCTGGTATCTTTTAAACTCGGGAGGGAAGTGTTATGAGACGAGTTGAGTATGGCTGGGGAACGCCGGACAGCTGTGCCTGTGTGAACCGGCTCTTTAATCCGTTTCTGAAACATTTCTGAAACGTGCCTATATTGGGCCAAACTGCCAGTCTGAACTCGGCCACAGAATTGTTGAAGGACCTTGGGTAACAGGACTGGGAAGAATGTTAACCGATCACATTGAAATCTGCATACTGATGTCGGTGCATGTTTGCAGTATTGATAGATATGCCAAACAGCATAATAAACAAAAGCCTACCTCTTACTGTTAAAAGGAATGGTTGCCTTTAGCTTTTTCTTCTCGCTCTCTTATTATTACAATAACATCTTATTATTACAATAACATCAAAATAAATCCCCACATGCCCTGAATTGATTAAAGCTTGTCCTCACCAATTAAAAACAAAATGCTACTGTTCTACTAGTCTTAAAAAATGAAAATTAGTAACCATGTCATTAGTTACAGTGTGTATGGGTCATATCTCTCAAGGAAGTCTGTTTCTTCAACAGATTTCAGAGGGGCAGCCATCTTAAGTCTGTAACATCAAAAGGTCCCTGTAGCACCTTAAGGAATAACAGGTTTATTATGGCACAGGCTTATGTAGCTGCTTATGACTCTGATCTTGCTTGCAGCATAGTTAAAGCTGCGTTGAGAATAAGAAATCAGCTTCTCCCAGTGTATTTTTCCCTAGGGAAGGCCTTATCCTTTCACCATTCATTGTTGTTACTTCATTTCTGCTCAATACTGCCAGGAATCAAAGTACACATCTCGAGAACAGTAAGCTTTTTCATAATGGCCTTTATCCCTGCACGGCAAGTCACCATGTCAGCTCAGAAAATGAATTTCTAATAACCCCTGGCATTGAATCAGTGACTTGTCTCAAAGAAAGCCTGCACAGTGGCCTGTTTATTTGGTCTGTGGAGTACCGAAATAGGCTTCACCTATTCAAACGCCCATAACCTCAGTCAACCTCAAAGCGGAATGCATACACTGAATTTGACAGTCCCCTAAAAGACTAACACAACCTCTGGTATGGATTCTTTTCTATACTTTACAAAGCATTGGCTTCTGTTGTATATGAATGACAAACTTGGTAAACAACTTGTTTTGCATTGAGACCCATGTTCAGAAGACCACCAACTGCATTGTACTGTAGTGTTTTGATTTGTGAAAAGCAACCTGACAAACAACTGCTCATGAGCAACTGAACAGCTTGCCAAAAAACCAGCTCCCTGCTTGTGACCAGCGAGCAGAATGTGAGCTGAACCAGCGGGTGTTCAAGCATCCCCACGAAGAACAGTTTTCAATCAAAAACTAGGACTCATAAGACCGTAATAACAGTTTGCAGGATGCACAAAAGTGTATGAGGCAGGGCTTTGTATTCAGAAGGTCCTAGGTTCAGTCTTCAGTATCTTTAGTTAAAAGGATCAGTAGTGAAATAATTCAACTGGAGAGCTACTGCCAGAACTGACAACACCAGCCTTTATAGATGATCATTCTGATGAAAGTGTTAATAAACAACCTAATACAGTTTTAAAAAACATTTTTAGGGATTTATGTGGAATGGTACAGTATAGTTCAATCTCACCATATCTTGGAAGCTAAGCAGGGTTGGTACTTGGATGGGAGACCACCAACGAAGGCTTTGCAGAGTAAGGCAATGGCAAACCATCTCTGCTTCTCATTTGCCTTGAAAACCCTATAGAGTCATCATAAGTTGGCTGTGACTTGACGGCACTATACTTGCACGCACACACACACAAACACAAGGATTCATGACTGTAGAATGGCCTCCTGGCATTGCAATCCTGGGCATGTAAGAGGAGGATAAAGCTCATGCTGAATTACTTCTAACCTGGTGAGGGAGCTGCATGAAGGCCAACTATACCTGCAACTACCACTCAGACACCTAGTTGTCCAGAATAAGTGGTGGGGGAAGGGGAGAGTAAGGAAGATCGTGCTGACTTGCTGGCAATTAGATAGAGGAAGCTAAGTCCATTTGAGCTAAGTTCATTCTGTAGGTTCCAAAAGTCTGGGGGAGGGGGAACAGAGGCATTAATCAAACGTCTCTTGGTTTGCGGACTGTGGGCTGCATTAGGCAGCCTCCTAAATCAGGATGAGCCATTGTTTTTGTTCTAGTTTTCATCATCATTTAGGAAATTGTACTCAGCATTTTTCTGGGAGGTGCTTTAGGTCCCTTCTGGGGGGTGGGGAAAGCATACAAATGCTGCAGATAAATAAATAAAACAAAGTTACTTCTACAGTAGGGGTGTGCATTCAGCATAAACCAAGCCAAAAATACCCAAAAAATAGCTTACCAGTATTTTCCAGGTATTTCTTAAGCCAGTTACTGAATGGGGCTGCATTTTGGCTATCCAAAATGGCCAAGCCCTGAAAATCCTGAAAATATTTGGGATTTTCAGGACCACCGGATAGCCGAAAGAAGGTGCCCCCATCCTCCATTGCTTTCAATGGAGGAAAAAAGGCAGTCCCTTTAAATGCCTTCTCCAAGCCACGTGACTCCATGGTGAGTTCATCCGGAAGGAGTTTAAAGGGCTCGCAGCTCTCACCAGTATTTTTCAGGTATTTTTTAAGCCGGTTGTTGATTGGGGCTTAATTTCAGCTATCCAAAGTGGCTAAGTCCTGAGAATCCTGAAAATATTTGGGATTTTCAACTTCATGAAAAATGAACTCTGAAGATGTTTAAAGGGCTCACAGTCCCTTTAAACACCTTCTGGGTGAACTTGCCACTTGGAGTTGTTTAATGGAGCAAATAGGGTACAACGGAGCAAAAGAATTGTGGGTTTCCTGACTTTTTACTGAATCCAAGTACCATACTGGGTTGCTGGGCTTTTTGCATACTCCTAATACTCTACCACTTCAGCTTATCCTCTCTTTTTTGGGTATTTTTCCATTTCGTGTGTGTGTGTTTGTTGTGTGTGTGTGTGTGTGCCCATGCCAGTCTGTAACATCAAAAGGTCCCTGTAGCACCTTAAGGAATAACAGGTTTATTATGGCACAGGCTGTAGCTGCTTATGACTCTGATCTTGCTTCCAGCATAGTTAAAGCTGCCTTGAGAATAAGAAATCAGTTTCTCCCAGTGTATAGTGGCTTGATAGCTTGCCTCTGCCTCCTGTCCCTGGTATTATTTGGTGGTTTCCCATCCAAATACTTGCCAGGGTATGCCCTGCTTAGCTTCCGATGAGATCTGGCTTGCCTGGGCTATCCAGGTCAGGGCAAAGCTGTTCTTCTTTTTGATGCAAAGGTAGACCAATTCTATATCAAGATAATAATGAAGAAGACAATCTCCTCCAAAAGCAATATTACTTCTAAGTAATATTTTTAGGTTCTGGTGTTGAAAGTGTTTCTTCCTGTTTTTCTAGCAATGTTCTAAAGATATAAGCCCTCTAGATGTTCCCATTATAGCTATAAGTAGTTCTGAAATCCGACAATGCTTCTTTTTTAGGAGAAAGGTGAGTCACATTACTGACCACTGGAAAAAATGTGTGTCTGTATACAGGCACACAGCTTTTCCTGGATTAGGTCTTGTTAATTGAACCACAGGGGGTTAGTAAGGAAAAAATTCTCAGGTTATTTATGAACACACATTGCTCTTTAAAAACACATTACAATTTCCATTGTTCCTGTTGCATCACATGCTTCTCAAATTGATCATTTTACTGTATTCAGCTGATCTACCATCAAGACCCAGCAGCCAATCAGGAAGCCAAGTAGAATGGAACAGACAAAGGAACCTCAAAGGAAAAGACAAGACACTGTGCCTTTTGTCTTTTGTTCCAAGATGGAAACAAACTGTCTCCAGCTCTGATAAGTTCCTTCTTTGATCTCCTGTTCCCAATAATTAGGGATAGACACGTTATAGAATGTTTTCAGTTCTTCCAGTAATACTCCTGCTGGGACATTCTTGTCACATTATACAACTATCCACATACATTTGCTGTTACTTGTTGCTGCTTATATAATAATTAAAGTATATATGCTAAATTGTCTGACACCAAAGCAAACGCAGTGGCTGCAACCAATGCTCCCTCTAAGCTGTGGAGTCTTGTGAGCAAAAATTCTACTTTGTGAGCTACTGGCTTTAAAGCCGTGAGTGAGCAACTTGGCTACTGCATAAATTAGTTTGCTCTGGAGGCATCCTTCCTGAGCTAAGACCAAAAATGTGTGACCCGGAGGCTAAAAAACTGTGAGCTAGCTCATACTAACTCAGCTTAGAGGGAACACCGCTTGTATGGCCCTTTCCAACTCTGTGATTCTATGATTCTATGTAATTGTGCATGTGCAGTCATTGTTTTCCCTGCAACCAAACACATTCATGTTGCCTGGATGCTGATATTGAATATTCTGCTTCCGTGCTCAAGAGGAGGTAAGCTGCACCAATAGGTGATCAAGCCTACCTGTTTTAAATGTAGATCAAGACAAAACAACAGTTTGGTAATCAATTTGAAACTTCTTCATCATCTTGGAGAATTCTACAAAGCTTCCCTTTCTCCCTTCTGTTACTGGACATCCAGAACCCTCCACACCAAGCCTTTCTCCATTCTTTTGCCACTTAATGAAGAACGGTCCTTACTGGGCAATCCCAAGCAGTGTTACATCCACTGGTTCCACCATCATGGGGAAGACAGGGATGGATGTCTACTAAGCCAAGCCTCTGGAAAAGGGCAGGGGGAGGTGTCCTGGTTCTGCCTATCCAGCCAATGGGAGTTAGTGAGACTGCTTCCATCACATCTGATGGTCTGGGAATGCTGGAATGATCCAGGTGGGCGGTCAGAGCCTTGGGTGCAATTGGGGGGTGTTGAATACAAAGAAGGGGGTGGTGGAAGCATAAAGAAAGAAGAGTCCAAAACCTATCTAAAGCAGCCTTTTGGTGGTAGGCCAAATAAGTTTAGGAACTTAGAAGGGTGTGGAGACCCCAATGGACTGAGAAAGGTGCAAATTCTGGAGGTTTTGTCCAATTCAGGCTAGGCAACAGTAGTAATCTTCAAAGACGTGGTAGGCCAAATAAGTTTGGGAACCTATATTAGGACTTAGAAGGGTGTGGAGACCCAAATGGACTGAGAAAGGTGCAAATTCTGGGTTTTTTGTCCAATTCACGCTAGGCGACAGTAGTAATCTTCAAAGACTCCATAGTTCCCTCTCTGTTCATAATTTTGCAATCCAAATGACTTGTGCCCACTCTCCTCTCCGCCAGAACTGCACATTCTC